>NC_041410.2:66516791-66546791 GCF_900747795.2 Erpetoichthys calabaricus | reverse complement strand
AATTTCTCCCAATACACCATTGAGAGCATCCTTACTAGATCCACCATGGTATGGTTTGATAGCACTTGTCAGGATTGCGAGCTCCTCCTAAGAACTGTCCATAGCGTTATTGAGACTGATCTTCCACAACTCCATACCATCTATTCCACCTGCTGTCTGAGGAAACCTGAATTCATCATTACTGATGCTCTCCATTTAGCTAAGAATTACACTATGTTATTGCAGCCTATGTGACAAGAAAGAAAGAAAGAAAGAAAGAAAGAAAGAAAGAAAGAAAGAAAGAAAGAAAGAAAGAAAGAAAGAAAGAAAGAGTTGGTGTATTACCTAAATCCACTCAGGCTATGATCTAAAGGTTTTTCCCTAACTTAATTATGGATTTGTTTTGCCATCAGAGCCGGCTGTCAAACAGGTAAAACAGGAAAACATACAAAATACACAAGTTGAAGTACAATTTCTCAAGGTAAATTTGAAAGAATAAATTAATTACCAGTTGAGGTCAAACCAAAAAGTTTCTCTGCTTGAAAATTAGCCAATGCTTGTCAAATATGAATTTTTCAGATTTCAGAAATGTATACAATGATATCTTTTTGAGATATTTAACAAAAATTGAACTTCTTTAACAAAATGCCTCTGAAGTACAAAAGTACTAAGTTTTCAGAATCAGGTTTAGAGAATTAGGCATATTGGTGTACCTCTTTGTTCCTTGTGATCCTCACTGTAACATTTTCAGTCTGCATTAAGATGGAAATAAAATCATTTGAAGAGCTTAACAGTGCCAGTGGACACATCTCAAATTCTGAGTGGGTAGCAGTATTTAGGTTAAACGTAACTTGTGCAGCAAAATCTAAGCAGAAGCTACGCTACCATGTCTCTGAGGTTGGTACACAGCCATGAGACACATTGACTTATATGGTAAGCTGAATAAAACATTTAGAGATATCTCAATATGCATTAATTTCAGATTACCTTAAATACATTTTCAGGTATTTCAAAAAGATTTCAAGATAACTTGAAATGATACTCACTTCATTGGGAAATAAAAATGCATTTCAAGATATCTTCAAATAACAGATCAGGTTTCGCTGAAATATCTAAAAAAAATCAGGTCAGGTCAGGTCAGCTTGGGGAGCATGCACTGGTATAGCTTCTTGCCACACCCAACACACAACAAAACAGGATCCTGGTTGGCAATCTCCAAGGCAAACACGTAGTCCAGACCAACCCTCTGGAAATGACCATCTAGCTGCTGCAGCCAGCTGTTACATGGGTGTCCCCTTGGCCTGGTCCAGCCACTCGGGTCCTCAGCAATGAGGATCCTGCGAGCCAGATCACTTTCGAGGAATCTCGCCACATGGCCATAGTGCTGTAACTGACATTCCCTCACAATGCAGGTAATGCGCTTCATTCGGGACTCTACTCTTATTTAACACAAAGTCAAACCAGTGCTACCCAAGGATTCTCCAAAGAGACACAGTACTGAAGGAGTCCAGTCTTTGTCTCAGGTCACTGGATAGTGTTTGTGTCTCGCAACCATATAGCAAAACAGGAAGCACCAGGACTCTAAAGACTTGGACCTTCGTCCTTTTACAAAGATATTGGGAGTGTCACACACCTCTTTCTAGCGACCTCATGACCCCCCATACTCTCCTGATCAATCTACTGACTTCATAGTAAGAGTCACCAGAGACATAAATGTCACTGCCGAGGTAAGTAAAGTTGACAAGGTCAACATTCTCTCTGCAAACAGACACACAGTTGATGGCTGTGCCAAGCATAACCCAAGAGGTTATTAAAGATCTGGATGTTGGTTTTTATGCAGGACACTTGCAAGCCCAGACACTCAGACTCCTCACTCAGTCTCTTGAGAGCCCCGATCAGAGCCTCCATTGACTCTGTGAATATCACAGCATCATTGGCAAAGTCAATATCAGTGAATCTCTCTTCATCAACAGACGCACAACAGCTGCTGGACCCCACAACCCTGACCAACACCCAGTCCATGCAAGCATTGAACACAATAGGAGCAAGAACACACCCACAGAGATATGGCCAGTCTCAGGTCTCAGAGAGTGCCACCACTGAAATACAGAGTTTATGAAGCTCCACCGACAGCAAAGTAAGATGATCATCATGCTGGAGAGACAAGACGTTCCACATGCCTACCCGGAATGGGCTGCCTCAAATTGGGACCCGAGTTGTGCGGGCGATGCCTTACCACCACAACCAGTTCCGATCCCCAACAGGCCTGACCCTATTTACTCTCCAACGGGTTTGATTCCTCCGGGGATAAGGCTCCAAAGGGCTTTCCCCCATCCCCTTCATAATGCGAGCAGCCTCAATCTCAGAGCTGTGTGAAGCCTTTTTTTATGGTGACTAGAGTGCCAGTCCTGCCACCAACCTCCACGATTTTCCTGCAAGTTGAAGGACTGCTTGCAGGGCTGGATGCAGTTTAACGTCATATCCAGGGCATGATCGTGCTGTACCAAGTTTGGAAATGTTTGAAATGTTAAAATCTCCAACAGAGAAACACTGGTAACTCTCCAAACTTGTCTTCTTCTTAAAACAGAGAAATTTTCTGTGTAACTTCAATTGCAAATTAGTTTTCTGTTTCAGTTTTACCTTGATAGCAGTTACACCAACTTGTATATTTTTGTCTTTTAGGCGGAATGGTGGCTCTGAGGCTAGGGATCTGCACTGGCAATTGGAAGGTTTGCTGGTTCGAATCCTGTAAATGTCAAAAGGGACTCTGCTCTGCTGGGCCCTTGAGCAAGGCCTTTAACCTGCAATTGCTGAGCGCTTTGAGTAGTGAGAAAAGCACTATATAAATGCAAAGAATTATTATTATTATTATTTGATGGCCACTCAGATCCCCAGTGATTTTCAGTGAAAGGGAGCATGCATACCACCGGCTCATACAGCCACCCTGTTATCTTGCTGCTTTAGGTGAGCTTACCAAAAGTATCCATCCATCCATCCATTTTCCAACCCGCTGAATCTGAGCACAGGGTCACGGGGGTCTGCTGGAGCTAATCCCAGCCAACACAGGGCACAAGGCAGGAACCAATCCTGGGCAGGGTGCCAACCCACCGCAGACCATAAAAGTATAAAAAAATAATTTTTCTGGAAATTAATGGAAGAGTAAATTAATTGTTTAAGCATATGCAAGACTTAATTGACTGAACTAATATTTTCTACAGATTACTATTGTAAAGAACCGATGTTATCAACCTGTAGCTAAAATGGTGTTTGAACTAATTAATTACATGAGGAAGGTGCAGCTGCCCTAACAGATACAAATATACAATGGATTTAGAAATGGAACTGCAGTTGGATTGCAGGCAGAAGATCGGGCCTGCAAAAAGGCCCTAAGGTGCACAAAGAGGTTGATTATGCTGCAAATGTCAGGAACAGGACAAGCCGTGTGCTGAAAGAGTCACTGAGCAGTATAAGGAACAACAGACTACACTGGCATTATGGCTTATTGCCCAAAGATCCACATTCGCTTTCATCTATCTTCAGACGTTGAGGTAATTATCATCATGTTATTAATCAGTTCCTTTCCAAGTTCTTAGTTACTTATAACATTTTAATGAATTAACTAATGTTAATAACTAGATGGGTGACTGATTTCAGTTACTTTTCTCCTTTCATGGCATAATATCAATAGCACACCAACACATCGCTAATACACACTGAGACCTTTTTTACATCACTTGAATTGGATTCTGCTGTGTATGAAAGATTTTGAGCCACCACAAGCATATTTAAGCTACATTTTTAACTGCATGACTTTGTAAGGTGCTATTAAAAAGCACATATTTAATGTAGACTACAAACATACCTATTACTGCTGTTATTTTTTGAATATGACTCATTTTTACAAAACCCTAATATACTGTATAAAGCTTAATGTGTGTGTTTCTTTATACAATTCCAAAACCTTGGTCCAATCTCAACAAAATTTTGCATGTTTCCGGGAAGAGACCATAGACTACTTTGTAACACTAAATATTACCCCTTGGGGGTGCCTTTATTTATTTACTGTATTTATTTTTTCTTTCTACTACAGTGAGCTTTAAGGTTAAGTATAGTGTCTCTTGGTAGCTCAGAAACAACACAGCAGACTGAAGCAGACTAGCAGAGAAAAGGACCAGAGCTTAACACTTTGAACGTGAGGTACGAGATAATTTGTATCTCACTGAGCCTGTGAAGACGTGATGTATGATTGAACTCATATCTCAGTATACAGCCATAGTGATGCAGCCAGCATGCTTTTGAGCTTTGTTGCTACATCTCAGTTATCTACTACAGTGCTGCCACCAAGTGGAAAGCCATAAATTTTAGAAGCAAGAGCTTATGGCAAATAGTGCTATAAATAGGCAGTCTGTAGTTATATCATCATGAGAAAGGTATAAAGCTGCTGATGATTTGAAACAACTGGATTTGTTAAAGATTAATACTTTGATGATAACAATAGTAATTAAGATAGTGAGAATCAATTGGATAATATGGAACTGGTTGGCTCTGCCACTGATACAGATCGCTGTCCCGTTTCTTTATCACAAGGCATCCAACTCGTCATGACTGCCATGAAAGCACTACATGAACATTCTGCTGCCCACTGAGAACAATCAGACACCAACTACCGAATGAGACAGCACACTTTTATGGCACATTTGCTTCTAAACCTGCACTCTGCGAGGTGCCATCCTTCAAGGAATCTCATTCAAATGCAAACTTTTAGTCATTTTACTTGTCAAAATAGTTATTTTACATTTTTGACAAGAGTTCCTGTTGATAATAAAACTGTTGCATTCTAATGCATTTCTTTAAATTTTTTAAGAATTTTGATTGAGTTCATTATTTATCATATATGCATAGACTTACACTGCAGCATCCTGATAATAAATGGTCCAGCAGTTAGTGTGTTAAAATTACTTACCTATGCAACATTGTTCATTAAATTTTGGCAGCATAACCCAAAGTGTGATAACTCACTCTTGGATGAAGTAACTAAAAATGTGAAATGCTCCAGTTTTCAAATCACTTAACTTAGTCCACAAGCACACCTGAATGTTACTCCATGCATATACAGTCTCCAAATTGTTACTTCCTCTCTCACATATACACTTATGGTATTCGTAAAGTACTATGGCAGGGTCAGAATTGTGACTTTGAGTGGTCAGAAAATTTGCATGAGTGACAACTCAAAAATGATTAACTCTATTCAAAGAACATTTAGCACGACTACTAGCACTGTAAAATATTATAATTCAATTGATTATGAGCACAATCACTGACTAAACATATACATATAGAGAAAGTACAGAGGTGGGGTCAAATCTTCAAAATCAAAAACTTATGCAGTGGAAAGTCATAGTACATAGTTCAGGATTGCTGCTTGTGCTCCAAAATTTCAACTACCACACAATAGAGGATTTCAAAAGAAGAAGAATGTTCATTTGTTTAATTGAGCCCCTGATTCACAAAGTGCTCAAACGAGAGTCTGGATGTAAAGAATGTCTGGAATGCAGCAGTGTTAACAAGAGTTGAATCTCTAAAGGCTGTGCCTCATTAATTTCGGACACCCTGAGGCATTTCTCCTACAAGGTGGGAGCCTTTCCTGGAAGCAGTTGCCATTCAAATAGCTCATAATAAAATCAATGCGTCTGTGAAGTGAAATCGAATAATTTCAAGGTAGAAGTAAATGCATTCTAAGACACCAAACTCCCGATTCACATTGTATTTTCATGTTATTTACCCTTGAGTGACACAATAACAATAGGGGAAGAGTAGCAGAAGTATAAGAGTTGATCAAAATGTTTTGAACCTGAACCTGAAAATGGCAATCTGCAATGCTGACTTGGTAAATAGGAAACAAGCAGCCCCTGTGTACTAAAATATGGGTATTACAAGTTCCTGGCATTTGTCATTCATACAGTGCCCTCCATAATGTTTGGGACAAAGACATGATTTACTCCTCTGCTCCACAGTTTAAAATTACATATCAAACAATTCAGACCTGATTAAAGTGCACATTGCAGACTTTCATTTAAGAGGATTTGAACACATACAGTACATTACACTTTCTCTAGATGGTCCCCACATTTTAGGGCACCATAATGTTTGGGACGTAGCAATGACAGGTCGATTAAAGATGTCGTATTTAGGACTTTGTCGCATATCCCTTGCATGCAATGACTGCTTAAAGTCTGTGATTCAGACATCGACCAGGTACTGAGGATCTTCTCTGGTGATTCTTCAGCTCCTGCATGTTCCACTAAGCTTTCTCTTCAACAAATAGAAGACCTGATCAAATGGATTTAAATGGAGTGGCTATCCTGGCTATTCAAGAATTTTTTAACTTTTAGCTTTGAAAAACTTGTGTGTTGCCTTAGCAGTATGTTTGGGGTCATTTACCTTCTTGTAGGATCAAGCGCCGTCCGATGAATTTGGAAGCATTTATAGGAACTTGAGCAGATGTTCCTATACACTTCAGAATTCATTCTGCCAGTGCTGTCAGCAGCTCCATCATCACTGAAGAGAAGTGTGCTAGAACCTGTGGCAGCCATATATGCCCAAGCCATAACACCTCCACCACCATGTGTAACAGATGAGGTGGTCTGCTTTGGATCTTGGGCAATTCCTTTCATCTCCATGCTTTGTTCTTGCCATCACTCTGATGCAGGTTCACCTTTATCTCGTCTATCCACAAGGCGTTTTACCAGAATTCTGCAGGCTCTTTTAAGTCCTTTTTCGCAAACTGTAATGTGGCCCATTCTTTTTTTGTGGCTAGCAAGTGGTTTGCATCTCGCAGTGTGGCCTCTGTATTTCTGTTAATGAAGTCTTCTTTTGGAGAAAGTTGTCTCTGATACACACACACACAAATCTGCCTCCTGAAGACTGTCTCTGATATGTTGAATAGGCACTAGAGCTTTTTCTTTACCATAGTGAGAATTCTTGTCATCAGTCAGAGGTCTTCCTTGGCCTACCAGTCCCTTCCTTTGTGATTACTGCCCTCATCAGTGAGTTATTTCTTCTTAATGATATTCCACACAGTTGATTTAGGTAATTCTAAGGTTTTACCAATGTCTCAATTGGTTTTTTTTCTTGTTTTTCAGCCTTATAATGGCTTCTTTGATGTTCATTGGCACAGCTCTTGTTCTCATGTTAAACAATGGCGACTACAGACTCCAAAAGGCAGAAGCTATGCAATGCATCTTATGAAGAAATGAAACACACCTGAGGAATCACAAACACCTGTGACACCAACTCTCCCAAACATTATGGTGCCCTGAAATGGGGGGACCATGTAATTTCTACATGGTGTGACCAAAATGTATGCAGATGCCCTTAATCATAAGTCTACAATGTACACTTTAAACAGTGCAGCAAAGGACTAAATCAAGGAAAAATGTGTCTTTGTCCCAAACATTATGGAGAGCGCTGTAGTATACTAGATGAAGTACCCAGCATTGTCCAGGTATATTTGTATAATGGGTTAAGGAAAGGAAGCAAATATGTGTTTTTTAAATGATGACTCTTTTGCCATTGCTGGCTAAAATGCATGTAATCCCATCCATCATCTACACTACATCTTTCTATTAGTTTGTCTACTCTCATGAGTCGAGAACTTGCTCTTTTTGTGTTCGGAGTGGATTCCATAATTGAGGCAACTCCTTGCTGGCAATGTGTAACCCCATTAAAATAAAGTGGTTGGCTTGTTGAATAAGTGAATTTGTGGAACTGGGAAAGAATATATAGTTATGGGGGGCCTGGGGATTGAGGTTCACAGACATCACCACAGATCTCCTTTTTATTAAGGGACAGAGCATCAGTGGTGGCTCTCAAATACGTTATCAACATAATTTAAAGCTGATTCTTTTAATATTGATGTAAAATAAATGCAAATCACGACAGTGTTTTGGCATCAAAGCCTATACATTGTGCTAAATGAGTCTTAGCCTGAAGAGTTCTATTCATTCTTTACATTGTGAATGTAATTACCCCGATCTACATGCCGTCAAATAAACGAACCACACGCCATGGCACAATTTTAGGGGCTTCGCCTCTAGCGCTGACGTCCGGGGTTCGATTCCCATAAACGAGTGAAGTGAGCGCTTCGCACCGGCGAAGTACTGCTTTTAAATTTTTATTAAGAAGAAAAGAAAACCTTTTTAAATTGAGGGAAAATATACCAATAACAATTTGTTAAGGATCTGTTTTTTTGTGAAGCTGCCTTCACTCGAGTGATCACTTCGAGCTGACTTGCTGGCTAACCATAAGCGTTACCTGGTAGGTAATCACCCATACAATCAGATTGTGAATCAGACTACGAATGCCGTGAATGTAATTACCCCGATCTACATGCTGTCAAATAAACGAACCTCACCCTGTGGCGCAATTTTAGGGGCTTCGCCTCTAGCGCTAATGTCCGAGGTTCGATTCCCGTAAGGGAGTGAAGTGAGTGGGTGGTTACCTACCAGGTAACGCTTATGGTTGGCCAGCAAGTCAGCCAACATCAGCCACGGTGCCTTCATTTGTGAGAAGCAGATCATAGAATGGTTGAAAATAGTTTACTGTCAAATAATGCAAAGAATACGCGACACGTGTTTCCCCCTTATTCTTGGCTCATCAGGCGTACACACTCACTGCACTCGCTTACGGTAATCGAACCTCAGACGTCAGCGCTAGAGGGGCTTCGCAGAGGTGAAGTATTGCTTTTAAATTTTAATTAAGAAGAAAAGAAAACCTTTTTAAATTAAGTCTTAAAAAGAGGTGTAAAGATATTGACAATAAGCTACGCAAACCCACCAAGACATGAAATCGTTTAAATCAAGGCGCGAGTCGAAAAACACCATCCCATAATATTAGTTAACGATTAACACATTTCTATATGTATTGTAAGCATACAATACAACTGATAATATGTTGCGCTTATTTATCTGGCGTACCAACATTTTTGCGCGTTTAACGGCTGAAATCTAACGTGGTTTGTGCCCTTCAGAATGAAAACAGGTTGCATTTACCTTTTTAATAAAAGGCGAGCTTTTAAGCCTGAGAAATCACCCCGTAAATGCACACGTTTAATTGCACATGTGTTAATATGTATGCTTACACAGTATTAAAAGACACTCAACAATTAACGTCATTTACCTTCGTTCCCACGTTTGACTCGTGCTGTAAATCTCTTCCTTGTTTTCAGTTCACGTGATTACGTAGGTGGCATGATGACGCGATACGTGACTCCGCCTCCTCCATTAGAGTATATGGACAAAAAACAGGTTCCAGTTATGACCATTACGCGTAGAATTTCGAAATGAAACCTGCCTAACTTTTGTAAGTAAGCTGTAAGGAATGAGCCTGCCAAATTTCAGCCTTCTACCTACACGGGGAGTTGGAGAATTAGTGATGAGTGAGTGAGTGAGTCAGTCAGTCAGTGAGGGCTTTGCCTTTTATTAGTATAGATATAAAATCCAATGTCTCTCTGTCTGTATGTCTGCCCGCTTATCACGATAATTTTCTTGCGGTATCGATTTATTTGCGAGAATCTGAAATCCACACAATGGGCCGGGGGGGGGGTGCGGCCTTCCTCACTCACTTGCCAGCTTCGGGGCATGTTCCTTAACTCTGCTTAGCTAGCGAACGAGAGAACAATTGAATTCAACTTTGTTTGATATTTAAAATAAAGTGTTACTTAGGTCTTGATGAGTTTGAGTCCGGATACTCTCTTAAGTGTATGCCACATTGAAAAGATAGATTGCAATTCAGATTGTGGATCATGATTTTGTGTTAAAAGGATTGTGATATGATTTTTTTGGAAATATCGCCCACCCCTAATTTGACTAATCAAGTTTTCAAATTTATGTAGGATTTATTAACCCTTTGGCAAGCTACTTGGAAAGGGGTTGCGAACTACCGGTAGCTCGCGAGAGATGTGTTGGAGACCCTTGCTGTATACCCTTTAAAGACTCTTCTATTTCTCAGAAAAGGGTCTAGATGAAAATAAAAAGGGAAAACCATCATTTGGTAATTCAACATGGCTAAACACACCCTACAATGAGACAAAATGACATCATTTTACACAAAAGCTGTAACATGGTGACACAACAAAACTGTTATGAAAATTAGTTATCAAAAAGTGTAGCTGCAGTCTTAGCTGAGATCCTGCTTAGGCCAATACAAAAGGACATAGCAGCATTAGAAAAGGTCCAGAAAAGAGTGACTAGGCTGATTCCAGGGCTACAGGGGTTGAATTATGAGGAAATATTAAAAGAGCTGAGCCTATACAGTTTAAGGAAAAGAAGATTAAGAGGTGACATGGTTGAAGTGTTTAAAATTATGAAGGGAATTAGTACAGTGGATCGAGACTGTTGTTTTAAAATGAGTTCATCAAGAACACAGATGGAAACTTGTTAAGGATACATTTTGCACAAACATAAAGAAGTTTTTCTTTACACAAAGAACGATAGACACTTACAATAAGCTCCCAAGTAATGTGGTAAACAGACTTAAGGGACTTTCAAAACTTGACTTGATGTTTTTTTGAAAGAAACAAGTGGACAGAACTGGCGAGCTTTGTTGGGCTGAATGGCTGTTCTCGTCTAGATTGTTCCAATGTTCAAAAACTTTGCACCTGCTGATAACAGTGCCCTACCATCAGCCCCAGCGATCTCTTGCTGCTTGATAGGAAATTTAGTCCCCGTTGGTTTTTGAGTTATTACAGCCTCTCTCCCTGACATCTCATATAGCCTATATTTTAAGTTAGACCAACGAAAATGTACATGCAAAAATTAATGAAAATTGGTTGATCTGTTTTGACATGATTAGAGAACAAGCAATCAGACAAACAAACAGATTACAATTTTATTTATATATTTTGTGTTTCAAAATCACATCAACATGGACACTAAAAACTGTAAATTCAAGTATTAGCACAATAAGCCTTCAGTGCTTCTTTCTCATCTAGTCAATATGTACCAGGACCCAGCTGTAGTCAAGACAGTTTTAAGCCTCCGACAGATCCGAGCACCTCAGACACTACGAGGCCCAGAACCTGGTTATATTCAGGTCAGAAACATGATATTTATTTTTACCTCTTGTATAACTGTACAATTAAATAATTTACTAACTGGATTCAGTAGACACTTTTAATGCAATATGTTGCTTTACCTAAAAAATTGATTAACCTTATTTATTTCACAGAAAAAACTTATGTTGACTTCTGAAAACATTTACTGTATATATAACACCAATAACAAAAGACATATACATTTTGTCGTTTTGTTTTGAATACAGAACTGAGAGAGCTGGATAGTTTAGAAGATTAATAAATGCTGAATACACAGGCCTCAAAACCGCCAAATCCAATTGTTTGAGAGCAGGAGCTTAAAGGAATTGAAATCGACCGTGTGATGTTGGTGACAGTACACCGGTGAAACAGGGGAGTGGTTCCTGGAAAGTTGGCGGAGTCAACAGAGATGCCACTGACAGGGGTGTCAGCTTATGGGCCTCAGAATGTCTCAGGTCACTGAATCTGCCCGAGACTTCAGACTGTCTCGCCTGCAGCTGGTCTCTATTGTCAAAGGCCACACTCAAGAGGGATAGAATGCAGAGTTCAGTTTTTGCAGAACATTCTTGGAAGGTCTGGCTTGTCTTCAATAATAACAGAAGAAAATGTCGGCATTAAGGGGATTTCAAAAATGATGCTGAGATTACAGACACTACACAGATCTGATATGGGTCATTTGATCTATTCTTGATCAACAATTAAGATTTAGTGAGGCCTGTGCACATTGAGTGGCTAGAATGTTAACTCCTGAAATGAACATTCACCACATCATGTACTCCAAGTGGAACCTTGAAATAATGATTTGGACTGATAAAAAATTAATGTTTTATAACTGGCCATGAAACATGGATTTATAGCTATGACTTAAAGTCTACATAACAGCTGAAACATTGGAAGCACGGTTATTGTTCACCATCAGAGATACTCAAGATCTCAGCTAGTGGCAAAAACTCATATGCACAATTTATGACAATGAAGGTGTAGTATGAAATGATCGCATGCCCCAAAAGGCCCACTTAGCCAGTCAATATTACAGTGTGATTTTTACAACGTTTGTGGCAATCAGTCAGGGAAAAACAGTTGTGAAAACTGTTGATCATACTATATAGCTTTTTGACTTCAAAACAATACCCCCATTCACACTGCACAAACTTCAAAAGCTGTTCTGCAAAACTGTGGACATTCACTCAATTCTCCAAGCCTGGCACTATGAAGTTACTGTTCCCTAATCTGAAGGAATAACCCCCTTGGATGCACTATGCCAGTGATGAGGACTTTAAGTCACTTACAGAAGACAGGTTTCACAAGAAAGACAAATGTATCTGAATCTGAAAGACACAAAGAAGTTAAAATTTTTAAGCGTACTCCATAAATCCAATTCAGGGTCACAGGGACAGAAGTTTAGGAACCAACTTTGGATGAACACTGCGTCAGATAATGGCTGAGTACACTCTTGTGCACACCAACACAGTCACATTGCAGGCCAATTATGCCTTACCACTCACAACTACTTTCAGGCAAATGAAGATGAACAGAGAGAACATGCAAACTCCATACACAGTGCTTAGCCAGGATAGGATTCAATCCTGATTGCCTGATGATTTAAAGTGAACGAGGGCTGTTGTCTTGCAGTACCAGAGCATGCGTGTCCACCCTGTATTAGTTTGACTTTTATAGGTCAAGGGCTGTCACTTGATTTTCAGCCTAGTCACGGTCTTTCTTATTGCATAATCTCTGTTTTTTTTTTTTCCCCTGGATACACTAGTTTTTGCCCGCAATCCAGATAAATCTTTAAAATAGCAAATCACAATGGATAGCTGTGATCTCTATGGATGACATTTGCCATATACCACTACTTTCTAGGACAGGCACAGAAACCCGGGACAATGTACTTGAAAAAAAGGTTTAGAAAGTAACTGGATGGATGATACAAGCCACATTAAAAATACAGCAATTCATATTTAATACTGTAAAACTAAAATAAAGACTGAAAAGTTTTAGTTGCAAGATAAGCAATACAGGCCTTTAATATTTTTCCAGTCAAAACAACTTTTCTTTATATTAGAGAGAAAGGGAGAAATCATTCTACACACCTTTAAAAAACTGCAATATGCTCTGAAAAAATAATCACACATGCTAAGTTCGTAAGTCCCAAGATGCTAAAATAAATTTCAATTTAAATTAATAAAGGAAATTAAGGCATTGTTAAAATTTTCAAGAACTCTCTTTAATAAAGCCTTGGAGAACAACAGTTTACAATGTAGGAAAATTTAATACATACAGTACTATAAACAACATATTTACATCAAAAACACTAGAACAGTGGCTTTTTTCACAAATATAAATTATTGTTTCAGAATTCTTTTATGTTTATGTTTTGGATACACACCTGTTTACAACTGTAAAAGGAAGAATAAGCAAGAAAAGTAATCATTGGCAGGGAGCAAAATAACCCTCGAAGAACAAATCTGTGCACCTCCACCTCAAAGTTGTAGTACACGGTTACTGCTGTGCAACAGGCTACTTACTCAGTAAAAACATCAAAACTGGTAATGTATCACCACCAATAATAATTAAGGACACCCACTGCGTAAATGATTAACCAGTTATGGATTGACCTACTACAACTGCAAAATATCAACCTTTTTTTTTCTTGACTCAGTTGACCTTTGACGTTTATAAAGTCAAACTAACATGCTGTACCCTAAGCAGTACAGATCGTCCTTGTCACTTGAACAGTTTTTTTTTCTTTTCTATTTCATGTTGTTCCCTTAAGAAATTAAATAATGGCCATTTGTCAAAGGTCAATTTTCTCTTCTAGCGAAAGGTACCTCTAACATTCATTAGGAAACAATTAATGGAAAAATGGCTCTCAATTAGTAGGAAATTGTTTTTCAACTTTATAAAAAAGAAAAACAAATACTAAATAGTGAGACTTGTCTGCTCCTGACACAATGGTGTCATAACTGAAAACCGAACTCCTAGCAGATGGAAACAATTTTTAACCACGCCCAAACATTCTCACTAAATCTATGAGAATCTGTGGAAATTGTGAGAATGCAAATTTAAGGACAAACTTTTTTTAAATTTTATTTTGGATATTCTTATAAAAAGTACATGTTTGACTTTTCAAATGATTCTAAAGAGGAAACCCATATTGCAGAGAAACATACACTTAAAATTGTTCAACCACAAAGAAACAGAAGACAAATGAAAAGGAAGCA
The DNA here is from genome assembly GCF_900747795.2 of Erpetoichthys calabaricus. Classification (NCBI taxonomy): domain Eukaryota; kingdom Metazoa; phylum Chordata; class Cladistia; order Polypteriformes; family Polypteridae; genus Erpetoichthys; species Erpetoichthys calabaricus. Next base: position 66,532,496 of record NC_041410.2, on the reverse strand, counting down.
AGAAAAAGAAATTCTGTAGAAACTGAAATTAGGGCTGCCTTTTTTAGGAATTAAGCATTTCATCCTTCAGGAAATAAAGTCCACTGGAAACAGTATGCAACACTAATAAAATATTTTGGGACCAGTTTCTCATCATATAATTCAAAACATTTTTGGTAAAAAATTAAGGAGTAAACATTTAACCTTTTTATTTTATTGTTAACAATCTAGTAAAATGTGGAAGTTATATCTTTTTGTTTTTGTTTGTGGAAGTTGTATCTTCAACACAAAAGGTGCAGTCAACACAACAAACAGAAAAAGGTCCTTCAAGTAAGGCACAGCTGAAAAGGCATACTGTAACTTCAAACTATTCAATAATAATCTTTGTCAGCATCTCTTTGTTTCATGACCCCAATTAGTTAGGAGCAAGTAAAGTGGTTGTCAAGTAAATACATGCTTGTTATAAACGATTAGAGTATAAAACATAGGGTGTTGATAACTGAAAATTATTGACACTTCCAGCAGACTACCTGCCAGTAGCTCTAAAACGGGCCACATTTGTCTGTATTAGATTTGACAAAGACCTCATACCATTGTGATTATTTACTCAAGGGGGCAATCACATACAACAACATTACTTCACAATGGCAGAAAAGAGAGGAAGTTAAATACCTCAGTCTCTACATCTGAAAAAATTAAATATACACATGGCTATGCTGGGAGTTTGCAAAAAGGATACTTTGTATCTAACCCAATTTAGACATGAAAAATTTAGGAAAAGGATGACAATACTGAATATGTGTTAATATATCTAAACATTTATCACAAACCATTTCTCTAAATTTAGGAAGGGTAAACACCCACCTTCATTATGGTACAATAAATTAAAATCACATACTGAATAGCTGGCAGAGCAAGTCTCAAGAAATCCAATCTATATGGTTTTGGCAAAACTTGAATAACGGACTGCTTCTAATATTTGAACAAACAAATGATCATTGAACATTCTAATTTGTTGTGAAGACTTCAGAAAGTTAAATTGACATCTCAAATCCATCCATCCATTTTCCAACCCGCTGAATCCGAACACAGGGTCACGGGGGTCTGCTGGAGCCAATCCCAGCCAACACAGGGCACAAGGCAGGAACCAATCCTGGGCAGGGTGCCAACCCACCGCAGGACAAACACCCACACACCAAGCACACACTAGGGCCAATTTAGAATCGCCAATCCACCTAACCTGCATGTTTTTGGACTGTGGGAGGAAACCGGAGCACCCGGAGGAAACCCACGCAGACACGGGGAGAACATGCAAACTCCACGCAGGGTGGACCCGGGAATCGAACCCAGGTCCCCAGATCTCCCAACTGCGAGGCAGCAGCGCTACCCACTGCGCCACCGTGTACATCTCAAATGCAGTTTACTATTTTTAGAAAATAAAAGATGTTTAAAAATCTTAAGTATAGAGATGATAACCTCTTAACCCATTAAGTTATAAGATCAAAAAGACCGTTGAAGAAAAGAAAAAAAAACTAGCACAAGAATTTAAATTCTTGAATTTACTAGTAACTGTTTTCAGTTATATAACACCTGTGGAGACTGCAGTGAAATCTCAAGACATTTCCAATAGTATAATTTTACTTGAGAAGTTTTGCTTTAATATCATCTTATAATACATTCCCTCTTAACCAAATAAAAATGAAGGGATCTTTAAAGGTGAATACTGCATTCTTGAGTGCAAAATATGCTACATGATGTACCTTTATTAAATTTATTCAACATCCAGACTGGGTACTGTAACAATTATTGAAAAAGGAAATGGTATGGCAAAATTGCACACAAAAACCTGACTTAATAACCAAAAAAGTATATGGAAATGACTTGTTCCAGAGAAAAATATAGTTTTAAAGATTTAAGAAAACTGGTGGGGAAATGCATTTTTGCATGAAATATGGCCTCTCTCTTGTGAAAGTTTACAGTAAAATAATTTTCTTTGAAATAAAACATTCTTTATGAACAAGAACATTAAAATTGAATGTTTTAAAAAGTGTAACAATAAATAACATTCTGTCTTAAAAGCTGAATAAAATATACCTTATTGTAAGTAAAATTTAACTAACCAATCCTGTTTCCCACATACTAAACAGGCCATAAGTTCTAGCTTACAAACAGGGAAAGTGCTTAAAATGTACATAGGACTCTTAACATCTGGCACAAAGATGATTCAGGTAATCAACATGTTATATAAATGAACAAAGACTTTATGAGAATCTCTACCTAGAAGAATCATGGTTGCTAAATAAGCAGAAATTTAGGTTCCAAAGCAGACATAATATTTTGTGAATTCCAAACTCCCAGTTAGATGGACTGTTGCTTCCAGCTAGTAGTATAATGTATTCTGCACACACTGACTGATCAAATTCTGATAATCTGCAGTAGTAGAAGTCTTTAATACATTAACCCATTGTCCATATAGCCAAGCAGGCTATGAAAACATTGCCTTCCACCAATAGGCCACCAATTGAACACTTCAGTCCTGAGGATTATTGTTATAAAGAGCTGGATAAGGGACGGTCCACATTTAAAATGAGATGTTTCAGAGAAGTTCTTTGCAAAGAATTTTACTTTCAATTCTTAGGCACCCATGATGCCTGCAAATTTAAATTAATTCAATAGCATCAGATTTTAGGCACTTCCCTTGCTAAACATTGTTAAAATGTAAAATTTCCTTTCTCCTGAAAAAAAAAATCACTATGGCCACTGCATTAAAAACAAACAAACAAAAATATATATATATATATATATGATAGACAGTCAAAGGCCATTCTATCATTATGTCAAATCAGTTCTGCATTATTAGTAAGCTGCAAAATATGACTTGCTGCTTGAATTTTAATTAAATACTTCTATTAAAATTGTCTTTAGAACCGAACCTGTGCCCAATACATTATCACTATTCCTTTGGTCTTCATATATATATATATATATATATATATATATATATATATATATATATATATATATATATATATATATATATATATATACATATATATATATATATATATATATATATATATATATATATATATATATATATATATATATATTGGGAGAGTGGTCTGCTGGTTCTCATATTTTCCCTGGTTAATGGCAATTAACCAACTGATGAGAAAAATAGTCTTGGGTCATCCAAATATAAAACCATTCCTGTCTTTTTTTCTTAGCAGCACATAATAAGTATGGAAGCAGTTTGCTCCACATTTTGCTTCCAATCAGCCCAGTTTAGTCACTTGCTGGTCACATAAAACTTAAGTTTTTCTGACATTCCAACTGAAGTCAGGAGTGTTCTTCTGATCTACAGGTCGGTCCAGAGGGGACCTGGAATCATGAGGTGATTTCTGGGATTGGGGAGATCGAGGATCTATCAGTGCAGGAGTGGCAGGTGGTATAGGTTTGTCAGGGTGGAAGGGTCGGTAGTGTTCAGGTGCACCCTGACTGTGATATCCCATCTGGACTCTGTGGTCAGGTGGTCTCCTATAGTCCTGCTGATGACTACTACCTTGGTGGTAGTTTTGAGATCTGAAATCATCTGGACGTCGTCGCTTTGGATCTTGATGTCTGAAATTAAAGTAATAAGAGTACATGAATGCCAACATTAGAAGAGTGCTGATAAGAATCTTAAAGCACTTCCAAAATAACTTAGTAGAAAAATGCTACCTGTCATAGTAATCCCTGTGTCCCCGGTGGTCTCTGTCATTATCATACTGATCATAAGGTCGCTTGCGAGGAGAAGTATTTGTCCGAAAGTTAATCCTGTGTGGGTCATTGTGAATTCGTCGTTCACTGTAATGATGATCTTTGTACCTGTGCTGGTCATACTGATGATGCCGTTCACTTTGCCAAGATGGATTACTATTTCCTGGATAATATTTACGCTCTCTTGGCCAATCACCACGATCTGTGGGGGAGCAGGAAATTCAAGTCATTGTTTTTTAATTTTATTTCTTTTATGCATAATGAGTAATATAAATTGACATCCATAATATAATAATATTATTATTCCTACTACTACTACTACTACAACAGAGAGTTATGCCATTTTGCCTTTGTTATTATCATTATCATTTCTAAAATACCTCTCCCAGCTTGACATAAATGTCACTTTCCTCAGCATTTTGCACCCAAGTATTATTCTTCCTAAATTCATTTTTCAATGTGAGTCACATAATTATAACAGTATGCTCATTATTTAGTACTTTGAAAAAATTAATAAATAAAAATACTCTGTTTTATATATGTACTATCAACTTAATACTCAGGTCAAGATGTTTTTTTAACATTTTTTTCTAATAATAAAGGTTTCTAATCAGCATATACAGTACATGAACGCATACATTCAAAATCTGCCCCTTATTTCAATAAAAAAAATTAAAAAGTCATGACACACTGCCAAAAATAAACCTTGTCTCGTAATATCCTTGTGAAACAAACAGGGATTTCTAATTCTAATAAATCTCATCCTTCCAAAAGAAAAACATTTCAATATTCTCAATTTGAATCCTTTAAAGTTATCTTAAAACAGGGTGTTTGTTGTCTTTAATTTACTGCATTCTACATCAATTTGATAAAAATCAAGTAGTATGTAGTGAGCTTCAGTAAAAATTATTTTACTGATCTCAAAGAGTCAATCACAACAATGGCCCATGTCTCAAAAGGATGGATGAAGTTCTCATAAATAGAGCTGTTTATGACATTATTAGCTGTGTGATACATTACAGCTGTTTATAATACTGTACACAGAATATGACAACATTCTTAAAGAACCATGAACATGACTTACTTAAGCATGTGGTCCTAAACTCTGATTCACCCATAAAATTATCCCTCCACAGTTGCATACACTAGTGTTTAAATGTTTGTAATTACCCCAAAATTGTCACTTTTTTGACAGAAACTGTTACTTCTTAATCAAGGTACCATTAAAACTGATTTACAAATATTGTACAGACCTTAATAACTGCTATCACTGTTTGAAATGACTGATTTATAGTTTTATTCACATATGATTGCAATACCGTATTTTCAGCAGCCATTATTCCAATTTCCTAATATTAAGCTCTCTTATCTCATTCTTAAATAATAAGGTTTACATGCTGTTAGAATAGATTCTGTTCAATAAACCAAATAAATTGTCTTTTCTTGGGTTGCAAGGTATTGGCATTCCTAAAGTTCAATTCATGGTCATAATGAAAAAGTTTTCTCAAGAAAAATGCCAGTCTACTGTTGTTTTGTGAAATGAAGTTATTCCATGTGACAGATTAGAACATTAGCACAACTGTGACGAGAACAGGATACTCAGCCCAAGAAGAATGTCCATCCTATTCACGTATATTCTCCAAAAGAACAACATATCAAATTTTAAATTTCCCTAAACTAATACTCTTCACCACAATACTTGGTAAATTATTCTATGTGTCTATGGTTCTCTGAGTTAAGAAAAAGTTTCAAAGATTTGTGTGAATTTAACTTTAACAAGTTCCTAACTATGTCCTTGTGTTGTTGTTACAGCATGTATTTTAAAGTAACAGCTTGGATCTATTTTACTAATTCCGTTCATAAATTTTAATTCTTCAATCGTCTGACCTCTTAATTCTGTTTCACTGTTGCAGATGACACTGGTATTTGTCCTGTATTATTTAAGGAAGCAGCCAAATGAGTACCTCTAAAGCAGCTGTTTTTCAGACATCAAACACTTGTGCAGTTGTGCATCTGGGCCTTCTGCTTCATTTTTATCCTTGTTAGATCCACTTTGCCCTCTTCTCTCAAGATAGCAGTGGACACCTTTATATAAAATCTCCAGTTTCTTGGCAATCTGTTATATGGAATTACTTTCTTTTCACAAAACAACAATGGACTGATGTGTTTCTAGAAAAAGCTGTTTTGCTTTGGCCATTTTTGAAACCATGAATTTTAGGAATGCCAGATCCTTGAAACCTTTACTAAACAAAATAATACTTTCAGATATGTAAAACATATCTGAGATCTTTAAATGCTAAAAACCCTGAGAAATAAAGAATTGAAATAATGCTAGCTTTTAATTTAATAATAACATGCAATCATGCTGTACATGTAGTAGACGTTTTTATACCACAGCTTTTGTTCTCAATAAAAACTTATAACTAGTGAATTTGATCCACCTGAGAACTTAAGTCTTCTGAAACTGATAATCGATATCAAATGTTCCACTAGGAGAGTCTGGACAAATTTAAAGCATGCCCAAGACGTATAATGTGATCTCTTTTGACAGCTGTTGCATTTAACTTGCTGATTGTGCCCTTTTTTTTTACACAGATTATCTCTTTGAAATAATGCATTCAATGTCTATTCATTGCCACTAACATCTGCCTCCATGTTTTCCAAATTAAGCGGTCTTAATTATTCTAATCTGTTCAAAGCAAAAATAACATTCTTTCCTTTGTTAATTAAGAAATTGTAAATTAATTAATGTGTTTTGTTGAATACTACTAATAGCAATTATATGTAAAAGAGGAACCCTTTCATGTAGCTGTCAAACATTATTAAAAAAGGTACTCAAACACGTATTAGGAGCTAATGACTGTCTGGTTAATGTGGTGAGTAGTAAGGTGGGTGTAACACTTTGTTTTAGTAATGAGACTGTCACTGGTTTATAAAGAAGGGATCTTGAAACTTTTTACAATATCAGGTAAAAAAAAACACTTCAGGAAAATGCATTGGCACAGATATCTACAGATCATCACAATTTACAGAATGTTACATCATGCTTGAGTCATATTTTATAATACCAAGAAAGATACTCAGTCAGGAGCAAACACTTCTCTTGCATAGCAATTGCTCACAGTCTAAGTTTCAAACATGTGAAGGAATCCCTAAAGGGCAATTGTTTTTGGCAATGGAGAGCAAAACATTTCTGATTTAGATTTATAAAGAGAAACAAATTATTGATTAGACTAACATTGTTACTTTAGTAATTATGGTCCAAATTTTAGCGACAGAGGGTTAAGATGAAAAATCTCACCCTAGTTTGTTTCAGTAATAATAATTGAAATAATAATATTATTATTATTGTAATACATTACTGTGTGTTGTTAAAGAAATTTCAATATCTGTTTACTCCAGAATAATCTGGACAATTCTAACATGATTACATTTAGTTCAGCTTTGTTATGGCATACTGTTACGGCACTGCTAAAAGTTTCAATTGGTGCAAAATTATAAATAGCAGATTTAGTCCCTGTGCATCATTAGCATGTACACAACATTTGCTGTCTATCATTATTGGGAAGAACAGCACTACTTTGATATTTTCTTAAATTACAAAAATCACTGTTACTAGAAACCATAATTCATAGAATAATGATGGAATCATGCTAATGTTTAGGCGTCTACCCATATGATCTCTCAAGTATAAATGCACTGCTGTTTTGGTTTGCCTGCAGGTAAATGGCCATGGGTCACACTTCTGCTTAGAATATACCACACATAATAGTCTACTTTAAAGAAAGCAAACAGATCTAGGATGTGTTACACCTAGGTGGTTTAAGTATTATACAATTGTGATTACATCTATGAACAGTATCAACTACCCAGATAACACTGAGTCTAAGTGTCAGACTGCATAAAAATAATGGCTTCTTAATTTATGAAATGAGAACACCCTAGGCCTGTCAATGAGATGTCCACTGGGATTCTCATGGTCAGCTCAGTTTGTCTGAATCACTTTCTCAGTTAACTTAACTTTCTCCAGTACTGTCCACTGTTTTCAGCTGCATTAACATTTAATTTTTTTAACACAACCTTTATCATATACAGTACCTTTTGACATCTACACATTGGACAGTGCTGATTTGACAATATGACACATAAGAGCATTTAACAATGTATTTACAAGCTAATTAAAAGGCCCATGGATTTGCTGAATCTTAAAGTAGGTATTAAGTATTTCATTGTTTCTGCTGTGTAATTCATTCAAAAACACTAAAGCTATTTGACATTTGAATGTCAAGTTGTCAGACAAATATATAAAACATACTGCAAATAATTACCAAAATGCCTCTTGTTAGTCTGTCCATAGTTGTCCCGATAATGTGGATTTGATTGTTGCTGCTGCTGCTGGGAAGGGCGTGACAGAGGCAACTGTGGTTTCTGAGGAGTCTGAGATCCTACAGAATCTCGACTGGAACCAGATGGCTCAGGTCGGAATGGCTTTTTACATCCTGAAAAATCCTCTTTCTTTGGCTCTTTCTAAACAACAATTAAACCAGAATTAAGTTAACTGTAGTTTGCATTGTTGCATATTCACCCAGATTTACTGCTAAGGTAATCTAGATGTGAATAGACATAACTCAGGTCAACTGCACTGAGGTGTACTTTCAAATTTCCCTTCTTCAATTTCTATAATACTTTCTTTACATACACACTACTATGGTCTAAATCATCTTGTTAAAAATGCTGTGCTCTGTATGTTTAAACTACCCATAAGTCTTTACAAGTGCGTTGTATTGCATCAGCTTCTATCCATTGTTGTTACCACATAATTACATACATATACATAAAACAATACTCCGCCATCAATGCAAATAAATAAAGTCATGACCAAAAACAAAATATTGTCATAAACATAACACCAAAGAACTTTCACCCTTCGAAGTTATGTTAACATGTGCATACCTCTTCCTCTTGTGACCGTTTCTTCTGTGCCATTTTGTAAAGCTTATGAAGTTTTCTAGCATCAAATTCAGTAAACTTGGAGACAAATATCCATAGGTTTCTAGAATCAGAAGTATATGGCAAATAAAACTCAATATACATCTAGCAAATGGACACTGCTTTTCAGCAAATCTAAACATTTTCTCAAATAACTTGCTAGAAAACTCGAATTTACTGTTTAAGATACATAAACTCTTTTATTCTGTTTAAATTCAAACTTTATTATTTCAAAGTTAACAACCGCATACAACTAGTGAATTTCAGTTATTCCCATCAACTAATTAATGCTGTTGGAGAACATTGCATAGCTAATACAAAACATTTCAATTAATACATTTAAGAAACTAGTAGAAAATACAGGTAGCTGAAGCAGAACAGTTCAAATCTAAGATATCCCCTCTTAACCTTAAGACTTCCTGAAGCACCATATATCTTTAATAAAGTAATTTGTGTGATTCTTTATACTGGGAAAATCTGTTAACTAGTTTTGCTTAAATTAAAATTGCAACAATAACCATAGTTGGTTGTTATTCTTTTCTGTCATTTGCAGCCACCACTATGATCGTCTCCTAGCCACTATATGAGGTACCAATACAGCATCAGACGATTAAATGATAATGGCACAGTTATGGAACCAACATGCCATACTATACCATAGAATGGCCCATATGGCGCGTGAAGACAGTTGCACTAGGTCAGCAATGCTTTCACTTCATTTATTATGAAAAACCATAAAGCAGTTCCATAGGTTTGTTTTCTTCAGAAACTTATTAAATAGTTTATGTTCCTCTAATATAATGTCAAATATCAACATGTTTTACCTTTCATCTTGTACTAGCAAAATACCCGCGCTTCGCAGCGGAGAAGTAGTGTGTTAAAGAGGTTATGAAAAAGAAAAGGAAACATTTTAAAAATAACGTAACATGATTGTCAATGTAATTGTGTTGTTATTGTTATGAGTGTTGCTGTGTTATATATATATATATAATATACACACACATAAACATAAATATACATATACACATATCTACATATACATATATATACATATATATATATATACACATATCAACATATATATACACACATACAGTACATACACACACACATATACATATATACATACATATATATATATATATATATATACATATATACATATATATATATATATATATACACACAGACACATATATACATATATATTTACATATCTACATATATACTGTATTTACATATCTACATATATACACATATCTACATATATATACACATATATATACATATCTACATATATATATCTATCTAGACATACATACATACATTTACACATATATATACATATCTACATATATATACTGTATATGTAATTGTGTTGTCATTGTTATGAGTGTTGCTGTCATATATATATATATATATAATATATACGCACACACATAAACATATATATATATATCTACATATACACATATCTACATATACACATATATATATTCACGGCATTCGAAGTCTTGTGTCACAATCTGATTGTATGGGTGGTTACCTACTGATGAGCCCAGAATGAGGGCGAAACACGTGTCGTGTACTCTTTGCATTTATTTGACAGCAAACTATTTCAACCAACATATATATATATATATATATATATATATATATATATATATATATATATATATATATATATATATATGCCGTCTTTTTCCGAAAATAAGACACTGTCTTACTTTCTTTTTTGGTCCAAAATACGCACTAGGGCTTATTTTCGGGGGAGGACAAAAATAAAAGTATATTTATATATTTTTATTTAATATTTATTTATTTTACACAGAATACAGAAATTAAAATTTATTCAATTACAGTCATGTCATCTTCTTCTGGAACATCGTCATAAATCAAGATTTACACCCCTGGAGTCTTCCACAATTCCCTTTTTGTACTCGACGGAATAGCTCTTTCGTTTTGTACTCATTTTAACTGCGATTAAAAATTATTCACTTTATAAAAAATAAAATTACGTATGAGGAAATAATCAGACTTACAAGACTGAAATGAACAAACAAAGTATCTGCACTGTCGCTCAATGTAGACTGCTGCCTTAACGAACAATTATTTATAGTGTGCGCCAACGACGCGTTCCGTCGCATTCCGCATATGCATGCCCCCCTCCACACCTCATTCGACCATACTCTGCGATACGCGCGATGCAGTACAACACAGCAGAGCAGAGCGGACACAATATTTATGTATTCATGCTGCCTTATGTTGTATTTTTAAGATAAATTCCAAGAATTAATTTGAAACGAACTGTAGAGGTAAACAATGAATTTCTCGGAATATTTTATTTCAAACATTTCTCTGAAATACGAGTATTAGGGAAGCTAAACATACTTAATAAATCAACAGCATTTTTTAACGAATTCTTTTTTTCACATTATTTTAACTAGGGCTTATTTTCGGGGGAGGGCTTATATTACAAAAAGTTCCGAAAATCTCGATAGGGCTTATTTTCGGGGGATGTCTTATTTTCAGAAAAAGACGGTATATATATACACACATATACACATCCACATATATATATATATATATACATATGTCAACATATATATATACACATATACACATCCACATATATATATACATATATATATATATATACATATGTCAACATATATATACACATACATACACACACACACATACATATATACACATACAGACACACATATATATATATATATATATATATATATATATATATATATACAGTATATTTATATATCTACATATATATATACATATCTACATATATATATATACATATACATATATACATATATATATACATATCTACATACATATATATATACACATATCTACATACATACATACATATATATATATATATATATATATATATATATACACATATACATATCTACATACATACATACATACATACATACTTATATATATATACATATCTACATACAGTGGTGTGAAAAACTATTTGCCCCCCTTCCTGATTTCTTATTCTTTTGCATGTTTGTCACACAAAATGTTTCTGATCATCAAACACATTTAACCATTAGTCAAATATAACACAAGTAAACACAAAATGCAGTTTGTAAAATGGTGGTTTTTATTATTTAGGGAGAAAAAAAATTCCAAACCTACATGGCCCTGTGTGAGAAAGTAATTGCCCCCTGAACCTAATAACTGGTTGGGCCACCCTTAGCAGCAATACTGCAGTCAAGCGTTTGCGATAACTTGCAATGAGTCTTTTACAGCGCTCGAGGAATTTTGGCCCACTCATCTTTGCAAAATTGTTGTAATTCAGCTTTATTTGAGGGTTTTCTAGTATGAACCGCCCTTTTAAGGTCATGCCATAGCATCTCAATTGGATTCAGGTCAGGACTTTGACTAGGCCACTCCAAAGTCATCATTTTGTTTTTCTTCAGCCATTCAGAGGTGGATTTGCTGGTGTGTTTTGGGTCATTGTCCTGTTGCAGCACCCAAGATCGCTTCAGCTTGAGTTGACGAACAGATGGCCGGACATTCTCCTTCAGGATTTTTTGGTAGACAGTAGAATTCATGGTTCCATCTATCACAGCAAGCCTTCCAGGTCCTGAAGCAGCAAAACAACCCCAGACCATCACACTACCACCACCATATTTTACTGTTGGTATGATGTTCTTTTTCTTAAATGCTGTGTTCCTTTTACGCCAGATGTAACGGGACATTTGCCTTCCAAAAAGTTCAACTTTTGTCTCATCAGTCCACAAGGTATTTTCCCAAAAGTTTTGGCAATCATTGAGATGTTTCTTAGCAAAATTGAGACGAGCCCTAATGTTCTTTTTGCTTAACAGTGGTTTGCGTCTTGGAAATCTGCCATGCAGGCTGTTTTTGCCCAGTCTCTTTCTTATGGTGGAGTCGTGAACACTGACCTTAATTGAGGCAAGTGAGGCCTGCAGTTCTTTAGACGATGTCCTGGGGTCTTTTGTGACCTCTCGGATGAGTCGTCTCTGCGCTCTTGGGGTAATTTTGGTCGGCCGGCCACTCCTGGGAAGGTTCACCACTGTTCCATGTTTTTGCCATTTGTGGATAATGGCTCTCACTGTGGTTCGCTGGAGTCCCAAAGCTTTAGAAATGGCTTTATAACCTTTACCAGACTGATAGATCTCAATTACTTCTGTTCTCATTTGTTCCTGAATTTCTTTGGATCTTGGCATGATGTCTAGCTTTTGAGGTGCTTTTGGTCTACTTCTCTGTGTCAGGCAGCTCCTATTTAAGTGATTTCTTGATTGAAACAGGTGTGGCAGTAATCAGGCCTGGGGGTGGCTACGGAAATTGAACTCAGGTGTGATACACCACAGTTAGGTTATTTTTTAACAAGGGGGCAATTACTTTTTCACACAGGGTGAACATAGGTTTGGATTTTTTTTCTCCCTAAATAATAAAAACCATCATTTAAAAACTGCATTTTGTGTTTACTTGTGTTATATTTGACTAATGGTTAAATGTGTTTGATGATCAGAAACATTTTGTGTGACAAACATGCAAAAGAATAAGAAATCAGGAAGGGGGCAAATAGTTTTTCACACCACTGTACATACATATATATATACATATCTACATACATACATACATATATATATATATATATATATATATATATATACATACACATACATATATACATACATATATACATACATATATACATACACACATATATGTTATATATATATATATATATATATATATATATATATATATATATATATATATATATATATATATCCATCCATCCATTTTCCAACCTGCTGAATCCGAACACAGGGTCACGGGGGTCTGCTGGAGCCAATCCCAGCCAACACAGGGCACAAGGCAGAAACCAAGCCCGGGCAGGGTGCCAACCCACCGCAGGACGCACACAAACACACCCACACACCAAGCACACACTAGGGCCAATTTAGAATCGCCAATCCACCTAACCTGCATGTCTTTGGACTGTGGGAGGAAACCGGAGCGCCCGGAGGAAACCGACGCAGACGGAGAACATGCAAACTCCACGCAGGGAGGACCCGGGAAGCGAACCCGGGTCCCCAGGTCTCCCAACTGCGAGGCAGCAGCGCTACCCACTGCGCCACTGTGCCGCCCATATATATATATATATATATATATATATATATATATATATATATATATATATATATACATATATATACATATCTATGTATCTATATATATATATATACAGTGGTGTGAAAAACTATTTGCCCCCTTCCTGATTTCTTATTCTTTTGCATGTTTGTCACACAAAATGTTTCTGATCATCAAACACATTTAACCATTAGTCAAATATAACACAAGTAAACACAAAATGCAGTTTTTAAATGATGGTGTTTATTATTTAGGGAGAAAAAAAATCCAAACCTACATGGCCCTGTGTGAAAAAGTAATTGCCCCCTTGTTAAAAAATAACCTAACTGTGGTGTATCACACCTGAGTTCAATTTCCGTAGCCACCCCCAGGCCTGATTACTGCCACACCTGTTTCAATCAAGAAATCACTTAAATAGGAGCTGCCTGACACAGAGAAGTAGACCAAAAGCACCTCAAAAGCTAGACATCATGCCAAGATCCAAAGAAATTCAGGAACAAATGAGAACAGAAGTAATTGAGATCTATCAGTCTGGTAAAGGTTATAAAGCCATTTCTAAAGCTTTGGGACTCCAGCGAACCACAGTGAGAGCCATTATCCACAAATGGCAAAAACATGGAACAGTGGGTGAACCTTCCCAGGAGTGGCCGGCCGACCAAAATTACCCCAAGAGCGCAGAGACGACTCATCCGAGAGGTCACAAAAGACCCCAGGACAACGTCTAAAGAACTGCAGGCCTCACTTGCCTCAATTAAGGTCAGTGTTCACGACTCCACCATAAGAAAGAGACTGGGCAAAAACGGCCTGCATGGCAGATTTCCAAGACGCAAACCACTGTTAAGCAAAAAGAACATTAGGGCTCGTCTCAATTTTGCTAAGAAACATCTCAATGATTGCCAAGACTTTTGGGAAAATACCTTGTGGACTGACGAGTCAAAAGTTGAACTTTTTGGAAGGCAAATGTCCCGTTACATCTGGCGTAAAAGGAACACAACATTTCAGAAAAAGAACATCATACCAACAGTAAAATATGGTGGTGGTAGTGTGATGGTCTGGGGTTGTTTTGCTGCTTCAGGACCTGGAAGGCTTGCTGTGATAGATGGAACCATGAATTCTACTGTCTACCAAAAAATCCTGAAGGAGAATGTCCGGCCATCTGTTCGTCAACTCAAGCTGAAGCGATCTTGGGTGCTGCAACAGGACAATGACCCAAAACACACCAGCAAATCCACCTCTGAATGGCTGAAGAAAAACAAAATGAAGACTTTGGAGTGGCCTAGTCAAAGTCCTGACCTGAATCCAATTGAGATGCTATGGCATGACCTTAAAAAGGCGGTTCATGCTAGAAAACCCTCAAATAAAGCTGAATTACAAACAATTCTGCAAAGATGAGTGGGCCAAAATTCCTCCAGAGCGCTGTAAGACTCCTTGCAAGTTATCGCAAACGCTTGATTGCAATTATTGCTGCTAAGGGTGGCCCAACCAGTTATTAGGTTCAGGGGGCAATTACTTTTTCACACAGGGCCATGTAGGTTTGGATTTTTTTTTCTCCCTAAATAATAAAAACCACCATTTACAAACTGCATTTTGTGTTTACTTGAGTTATATCTGACTAATGGTTAAATGTGTTTGATGATCAGAAACATTTTGTGTGACAAACATGCAAAAGAATAAGAAATCAGGAAGGGGGCAAATAGTTTTTCACACCACTGTATATACATACACATATCTACATATATATATCAAAATACCTGCGCTTCGCAGCGGCGAAGTACTGCTTTAAAATTTTTATTAAGAAGAAAAGTAAACCTT
>NC_041410.2:66314291-66511791 GCF_900747795.2 Erpetoichthys calabaricus | reverse complement strand
GCTTCATAAGCTCTTTTATGTTCCATGGTGTACTTATCCCAAACCATCATCTTTGAATGTTGCAAGACTTTCGCCTTGTATGTAGATCCGGGTAATTACATTCATTGCATTCCTATTCTGAATCACAATCTGATTGTATCAGTGGTTACCTGGCAGGTAACGCTTATGCTTGGTCATCAAGTCGTCTAACATCTGCCACGTGCCCTCTTTTAATTGCGAGAAGCAGATATATATAGCCAAATTCTCGCGCTTCGTTGCGGCGAAGTACTGCTTTTAATTTTTTATTAAGAAGAAAAGAAAACCTTTTTAAACAGATCGAAAATATACCAATAACAATTTGTAAAAGATCTGTTTTTTTGTGAACCTCCCTTTTCACAGCTGTCGCGCTATGGCGTGTGTTTCATTTATTTGACAGTATGTAGATCGTGGTAATTACAGAGTTGAAGCCCCAAACGTTGCGGTCAGCAAGTTGGCTAACATCCGCCATGTGCCGTCTTTCAGTTGTGAGAAGCAGATCATAGAATGGTTGAAATTGTTTACTTTCAAATTATGCAAAGAGTACATGTCACGTGTTTCGCCCTAATTCTGTGCTGTTCATGCGTACACACTCATTGCATCCCCTCTCGGGAATCGAATCTCGAACGTCAGCGCCAGAGGTGAAGCCCCTAACGTTGCGCTACGGCGGTGTCTTCTCATTAAACTTTTATCTCGCGAATATGTTATTGCAATCCGCAGCGGGAGCGTTTCTATAAACTTAATTTAAACTTACGTTTTACACTGTGCTTTGTTTCCCTTATGAAGATGCTTGTATGCTTCACTCGCTCGCTTCTTATTGTTTCGCTCCCTTCTCAATTGTTTAATGAATTTTTTGTTCTTCGCTGTTTGTGGCTCTTCCTTCATTTCTCCCTACTGCGTTTACAGTCTTTTCACGTGATTACATGGGAGGCCATCAGGCTGCCGTCCATTACAGTATATTGTCAAAAAAGAGGTTCCAGTTATGACCATTACGCGTTGAATTTCGAAATGAAACCTGCCTAACTTTTGTAAATAAGCTGTAAGGAATGAGCCTGCCAAATTTCAGCCTTCTACCTACATGGGAAGTTGGAGAATTAGTGATGAGTCAGTCAGTGAGTGCTTTACCTTTTATTAGTATAGATTCCAAAACATTTCTTCATTTACTACAATGAATTCCTCCTCTGTGAGATAAGACCAGGTAGTTACTGTATATGTTTTTATCACTATTACTGTACATTTACATTAAATGTGAATTAATATATATAAGCACTGCATTGTTAAGATTCTTTTCTGTCAACTGTTTTGCACTTGAAAAACTGAGGAAGTGCTGTGATCCTGTCTTTAAAAACAATGTTTAATAACCTAAAATATATATAAGTATATGGTACACTTGGAAGATTAAGTGACTTGCATAGCTATGGGCTAGAACTCAGCTATCACATTTGTGATTTAAACTCACTGCCTTTGTAGTCTCTCTGCTTTCAGTAGTTCTTCTTACATTTTAGTTACCTATAAGGAAAACTGGAGTGATGGGTTATATGGCTTTTATAGTGTTTTTTCCCCTTCTTTTAATTTTTATCTTTCTGTAAACCCTTAATCTAACATTATGAAGAAATATTCTGCCTAAAATTCTGCAGAAAAATTAAACACTTTAGGCTGATTATTGCATGTTTTCAGAGTGCGTTTTTTTAACTTTGATATATAACATACTGCGGTGGGCTGGCGCCCTGCCCAGGGTTTGTTCCTGCCTTTTGCCCTATGCTGACTGGGGTTGGCTCCAGCAGACCCCCAAGACCCTGTGTTAGGATATAGCAGGTTGGACAATGACTGACTGGCTGACTATATAACATATGAAATAAGTAAGATCTCTATGAAACAAATGTATATGTAGGGAAAGTACCAACAGAGGCCCTATATACCGAGCAAACTGTGGAACTAAACATATGAAAAGTGAAGCACTGGTTCAAGATTAAAAGCAAAAAGTAAACATAAGACAATCTCCCTCTCTTTAAACACAACTCTGTCTCATCTTTCCACCAGTTAACATTCTCCCCAGACTCCTTTTACAATGTCACATGTCATACTCTCTCTGACATAAGACGTCTTTAAAATCTGCTTCCAGGATTACATCAAGCCAAGTCCCAGGGTAACCACCACAGTCTGAGAATCCACTTTATCATTTGCTTTCCATGCCTCCTGAATCGGCATTATACAAAAAATTAAATCAAAATCATTCAATAAAAACCCCAAACGTTAAACAATATGCCAAACATGATGTTCTTTCAAGTAAACAAACACACAGCACCCACTTACAACATAAACAGATTGATATGCGATAGCACATGCCAAATAATGCAACATAGTTTAAAAAAAATACTTGGTACAATCTTGCCCAATTTTAAGGACAATTAATCCATGTAGCCATATTCCTGTCCCGGTAGTATGCCTTCGAATCTGAAGCAAGAAAACATTTACACAGAAATCTAAATGTATTAATATCAAGTAACTCAAAATAAGCAGATTTAAATTTCATCTTATTCTCAGCAATTTCTGCTAAATACTGAAAGATGACACGAACTGCACTGTACCTCTACAATTTGAACTAGCATGACACTAATTCTCCGCAGTTTATTCCATGTTTTATGTTAATGTTCTGTTTCATATTCCACTCTCTTTTTTATGGTCTTGGCCACGCACTGTATGCGCTCTCTGTCTTGCTTGCTCGTTTTGTGCTAGGGCAGATATGAAGTGGCTGATATAATAGCTTGACTCTGCATGTTTCTGTTTGTTTTTATCTATTTCACTTCAAAAAGGAGAACAAAATAAAAAGGACCTTAAACAGTGGACGGGTGCTTATCTACTGAACACCTCTGATACAGCAAATGCCAAGAAGTAATTGTCCTTACATATACTACAGACTCTGAAATGGAGGCACTAAAACAAGCACCATTTGGGGCATATAGTTTTTCCCTTTTTGACCTTCTTATGGTATGTTAAATTCCTTAAATCAATAAAAAAATGATCACAAAAGAGCTGTGTCATTGATTGAAGAACTAACTAGAAACTAAGAGAAAAAACTATTAGAGCACAAGTCCTTCAGTTTTAACACTAGAATTACCAAAGCCTACGAAAAAACTTGTAGATCCGTCCCACCTTAAATCGCTTCACACCTCTCTATCAGTGTCTTTTGTCCTGTAAATGTGTCGATAAGCAACAGGCAGCCTGCTATCACATCCTCCCACCGCCGCACAGTTTTCTCAGCTCAAGTCTGTTTATCTGCATGTCAGTTGCTTAGAGTTGTATAGAGAGTGAGAAGTCAAGCAAAATGACACCTTTTATAAATACTATATGGTTATTTGGAACACATGCATTAAATGTGTGTTCCATGTCTACAACCATCTATATAACCACATTGTTAAAACAAACGTTTTTCATGTTTTAGTAATAATTGACAAAATGTAGACATGACGTGTTTAATGTGTGAAGGCTGAAGTCCAAATATCAAATAAACACTTTTCACAAAAGGTACAAATATAACAGAACAAGTGCACTTCTATTCAAGAATATAACTGCAGAAAAAGAATGCACGTTAGGGTGCAACATTCACACCCCTTTGATACAATCGCTTCGGTGGTGCAACGGTAACAACTGTTGATTGGTAATCCAAACTTCATGGGTTCGACCCCAGACAACTCCATTTTGAGAAGTGAGTTGCTCTTATTCTTACTATCTTAGAATAAAAACATACATTTGATTCGAGTCTGTAACAGCCTGTGTAAATTTATGATACTTGTAAAGGTTAGCTTTGTTTTTTTTTTTTTATCCTCTCAGTCGCATTCATGATCCCCCCCCCATCTGACACTGCTGTTTTCCCATAAAGACGTCCTATAACAGAGGTGAACTCAGATGATGACGACGGTGCTACATCAGAGAAAGAATGCATGTTGCACTTTTGCCGTCGCTGTACTTTGTATATGTACACGGGAAGCTCTGCAGTCTACTTGTGACTTTACACTGTAGGAAGTAAGTACATAAATCAGGATAAATAGGTAAATTACATTCGATCTGGCTCTTATATACAAAGTACAGCGAAAGCAGCTTCCACCTGCAGCTATAGACTCTTCAGTACGCAAGCAACTCTCCACGCTAGTCCTTCCTACCCTCCTGTTTGAATAACATATCATAATCATACATAACATATCATAATCATAAGTCTTTATTATCATTGCACATATACAACGAAAATGGATGCCAAACCTATCAGTGCAATTATCATTGCATATACACAACGAAAATGGATACCAAACCTATCAGTGCAAAACAAAAAGGGATTATAAAAGCTATAAGAATAAACACCACATGCCACACATACAACACATTTTTCATATTCTGCTGATATTCATTCATTGCATAATTTAAGGTTTTGCAGTAAGAGCAGCATTTAGCACAGTTATGGCCTATGAGTAAAAACTGTTTTTAATCTGTTTGTTCATGTTTTTATTGTCCTAAAACATCTGCCCGAGGGCAGCAGTTGAAACAGAAAGTGACCAGGAAGGAATGGATCTTTAAGTATGCTCTGGGCCTTTTTGAAGGTAACAGGAACTGTAAAGATATTTCAAGGATGGGAGAGGGCATCCAATAATCTTCTAGGTGATGTTGACGATGCCCTGGAGCATTTTCCTCTCTGATACTGTGCAGCTGGCAAACTATACACAGATGTAGTAAGTCAATATGCTCTCTATAAAGCAATAATGGAAGACCAAAAACAGTTCTTGAGTGAAATTATTCTTCCTGAAAATCCTCAGGAAGTAAAGTCGTTGCTGTGCCTTCTTTATCAGCTTTGTGGTGTTAGTGTGGTCCATGTCAGGTCTTCCTTTATGTGCACACGCAGGAACCGGAGATTCAGTGACCCTCTCCACACAGTCCTTTTCAATGAAAAGGGGAACTTGGATCTAGTTTTTATACCTTGTGGTCATGTAATATTACTTATCAGCCAGAGGCTCTTGTAGCTTTTTACCAGCCTTCCTTCTTTCTCTGGACAGAGGGTAAGGAGCTCCTGGTAGCTGCTGTGTTGTCTTATCTTTTTAATGTATTGGTGAGACTGTGCATGCTTCCACCCGGATCATAGACCTCTCTGTTCTAGACTTTAGCTCCTGTCATTGACCCATTCATGTCACCCAGTACATGTGGTTTAAATGCCTCAGCAGATCTACACTGGCATGTCTAAATGCTCTACTTGATTTTCTATAGAACTAGTGCAAAATTACTGCCATGCCTGACCTTGGCTGTGCTCATGTCACTAGCAACACCAGGCCACCTGGATAGTCTATCACTTATTAAAAATAAATATACAAGTATTTCAGTTCATCCATTACATATTTACATAATGTAGATTTTAAAACTATACTTAAATAAATGCACAATTAAGTTATTAATCTACAAGGTGTAAACTCATGTTACATGCACTTCATAACTACATGTCGACATGTACTTCATAAGAATTTTAATTTGAAAAACAACACGTGTACATTAAATCAAGTTCAATACAATCATGCTTAATGACATTCAGGTTTATTACTTCAAACTTTAATCTTACCTCCTCCACAGTTTGACTTGCTCAGAGTCACTATACATTTTAAGGCACTCTGTGATGCGGTCCCCAATTTTTAGCAGACAGGTGCGAGTGTGTTGCAGCTGCTCTTGAACTGATAGCCCTTCATCAGGTTTGTCCAGTTGCTTTAAAGCCTTCTTTACTGGTCGCATTCGCTCCTTACACTGAAAAAAGGATTGAATTGCTTTTCTTTAGCAGTAATACAAAATGCAATAGATGTCAACTACATGCAGACATAGACTATACTTAAAAAGAACAGAATATAGTATCCCATAAGTAAAATTATTTTCAGCATATGTACAAAACTGCAGCCTGTCAATAAATACTAACTAGCATTCAAACAAGTTATACAACAAACATTTTTTGAACAATAGTTAACACTAGAAGTACCAGAGCCTACGAGAAAACTTGTAAATCCGGCCAACCTTAAATCCGTTCGCACCTCTCCCTCAGCGTATTTTGTCCTGTAAATGTGCTGATTAAGACAAGCAGCCTGCTATATCCCCATTCCCCATACCTCCCATCCCACCATCGCAGAATGTGCACAAAGTTCTCCCAGCTCATGCCTTGATTGATTATCTGGGATTGAAGTGCTGGAGTTTTAGAGTGGAAATAATAGAACATTATTTGGAACACATGCATTTCATGTGTGTTCCGTTTCTACAGTAATCTCTGTAAACACATTGTTAAAACAGAACTTTTTCATATTTTAGTAATAAATGTTATAAAATGTAGGCATAAACTATAGAATGTATGAAGCCTGAAGTCCAAAGATCAAATAAACACTTTCACAAAAGGTTCAAGGATGATGCAACAGCTTCCGTGGCGTTGCGGTAAGATTTGTTGACTTGTAATCAAGAGTCCCCAGTTCAATCCCGACTGCCTCCTATATTTGCCGTTTTCAGTAGTGAGCCGCTCTTATTGTTAATATTACACAGTACACACATACATTTGGTTTGTGTCTGTAACAGATGGTGTACATTTATAAGACTTGTGAAAGTTACCATTTTTTTTTCACTTTTATTCTCTCAGTCACAACCACGATGATGACCACGACCACCCCACCACACACTCAGGGATCTGACGCTGTTACTTTTTATCTGAAACTGGGAATAACTGTAGATGTGAGTGGTGTTTGGAGGCAGTGGAACTGGACATTCTCTGATCTGGATGGATAAAAGACATAGGTATATATGATATTTGGTATAACTAATTTTATCACCTGTATAGTACATTTCGGAAAATATTGTGGCACGGATGCAACATTATTCATATTCATTCGCATAACATCTTGCGGTAGTTATCACTGACCGCGTGTTTCGCATGTTTTTTTTTTTTCCCTGATCTTGCCAGTCCCCACATGTTGCTGTATGGTGATGTTTCTTTTGTACTCCAGGACATGCAGAGGAAAGAATAGTAGAGAGAGATCAGTTCAGCGCTATATGCAATCATCAGATTCAAATGTTAACAGTTTAAACACATGCAAGAACCGTCCTTCCTACATTTATGACATGTGTACCTGTTGCAACGCGCACACTTCTCTCTGTACTGTGGTTTCTATTACACACCTAAAAGAAAGACAATATATGTGGAAGCACAGAGCGGAGCAGCGAGCGGAAGCATAGAGCAGCGGCGTCTCCCACAGGCACGTAGCCCTTCGCAAACACCCAAGCAAGTTCAACAGAAGTAAAGCCGGCAGCTGACCAGGAGAAATAACTGGCAGTGAGAAATTAAAGTCGATTGCTCAGCGGGTGGTGGAAACTTAAAGCCGACGGTCTCTTAGTGATTCAGCTGAACGCGGAAAGCGCCAAAGCACCAAAGTTACTAAAAAAAACGGAGAAGATGACATCAACACTAAACCTAAGTTCTATCTGCTCTTTGGCCGTTGAGGGCACGTTTATATGTTGTATGTCCTGCAGCATGTACAGTTCAGGTTTTCCGGCCGACAGTGTAGACAGCTTCACCTGCCAAAAGTGTTTAGTTAATTTAGAGTTGGTTGGGAAAATATGCAAATTGGAGGACCGCGTTAGGAATCTGATAGCAATTAGGCAAACCGAAAATTGGATCGACTAGGTTTGTTTAGACAATTCGGCTACTTCTGATTCGGCTTCAGTCTCTCCACGTCCCACTGTAGTCAGTGCGCGGCTGAAGTCAGCAGCATCATTTCAGACACAGGGCAAGTGGGTAACAGCAAGACGGGGGTCTAAGAAGCCAAAATTTAGTCCCCCGGCACCCAGGTCACCAAATTGGAACCCAGAACAGATTCTCAGCACTCCGCAGCGCGCCTGTGGAAACTGAGAATAAGAAAGTGCTCATAATTGGCGATTCCATAGTGTGGAATGTTAGAATTCCAAACTATGTTAAACCAGCAGTTAATGTTAAATGCCTCACAGGGACCTAGATTTCTGGCATGGAAGCCGCATTGGACCATGTTGCCGACGATGAAGTATCTACTTTATTGCTGCATGTTCGCACTAATGAGATTTATTTACAGCAATCTTGAGGTATTAAAGAGGAACTTCATCTCTCTATGCACCAAAGCTAAAAGAAAATGTCGGAATTTAGTTGTATCTGGCCCCTTACCAAGATTATATAGAGGGGATGTGATTTATAGCAGATTGCATTCCCTTCACTGCTGGCTAGAAACCTGGTGTGCAAATAAAAGCATAGCGTTTGTGAACAATTGGGATGATTTTTGGGAAAGGCATGGATTTTTCAAAAGAGATGGTCTTCGTCCTAACTGGAGGGGATCTTATGTATTATCCCAAAATATGGCAGCAAAACTTCCTGGTTGACTGATTAGAGCACCATCCAGGCCGCAGTCATGTGATCTTAAATCAAAGGCTGTTGTTTATCCCACCTGTTACTATCCTGAAGCTGTTACCCAAAATCCCTGTTGTGGGGCATCCAGTAAATTTAGTCTTGATACAAACCTTAAATTAATTGATAACCAAAAAATAAGGTGTATAATTAGACCAAGGGATAAAACCAGACCCTCCTCCAGGGGCATCTGTAATAGAAATTTACTTCAAATTAAAATGAAAGGATATATCACCAGTTCAGAAAGAACCATGCAGTTTCAAATGCTGCTTATTGAACATTCGCTCTCTTGGCAGTAAAGCTGTTTTGGTAAATGATATTATATTAAGTAGAAAATCTGATCTGTGTCTTCTCACTGAAACCTGGCTTAGTAAATGTGACACTGTCCCCCTAGCTGAGGCGTCACCAGATGGATACTCGTTTCTTCATAAGTCTAGAGATTCTCGTCGAGGAGGAGGACTTCACTACAGGAATAATTCACTGTAACAAAATGCAAATCACTTCTAAAAATGTAGGCAACTTTACATCCTTTGAGGCATTCATTTTAAATATTAAAACAGATTCCAAAACAATTATAGTGCTAGTCTACAGACCACCAGGGCCATATTCATTGTTCATGACTGAATTTAGCAACCTTCTATCTGATTTGGCTATAAATTATGATCATGTAGTACTGATGGGGGATTTTAATGTACACATTGATGTGGAAACTGACACTTTTAGCAAATGTTTTGTTTATTTGTTAAATCCAGTAGGATTTTGTCAGATTGCCAAAGGTCCAACTCATAATCATAACCACACATTAGATTTTAATTATAACTTACAAAGTTGAAATTCAAAACTTAAATATTACTCCATTAAATGAAGTTATTTCCGATTACTACTTAATTACATTTGATTTAGTCCTGCCCTTGCCAACACACTCCCAGATTTAAAAAAAGACAGTTCGACATCTGGATTGTAATTCTGCTTCAAAATGTATACATACTTTGAGTAAGTCGAGTGTGATTGTGGAAAACCATTTAGATGGGTTATCATCAAATGTAAACGTGGAAAACAATTTAGATCAGCTAATATCACATTATAATGTGACCTTGAGAGATGCTCTGGACACAGTGGCTCCCCTTAAAACAAAAGTGATCAAAGCACATAGAAACTCTCTCTGGTTCAATGAAAACACTCGAGCTCTTAAATTAGAGTGTCGAAAACTGGAGCGCAGATGCAGAACAGCAAAGCTACATGTCTTTCAAATTGCATGGACAGAGAGTGTTAATAAATATAAAACAGCCCTCTTTAAAGCTCACTCAGAATACTATTCTACAATAATAGATAGCAATAATAAAAATCCTCGGGTACTGTTTAGAAAAGTGGCTAAATTAACAAATGGAAATTCAGATCAACAGTGCAAAATACCAACAGATATTAGCAGTACAGTAATCCCTCCTCCATCGCGGGGGTTGCGTTCCAGAGCCACCCGCGAAATAAGAAAATCCGCGAAGTAGAAACCATATGTTTATACGGTTATTTTTATATTGTCATGCTTGGGTCACAGATTTGCGCAGAAACACAGGAGGTTGTAGAGAGACAGGAACGTTATTCAAACACTGCAAACAAATATTTGTCTCTTTTTCAAAAGTTTAAACTGTGCTCCATGACAAGACAGAGATGACAGTTCTGTCTCACAATTAAAAGAATGCAAACATATCTTCCTCTTCAAAGGAAACAGAGAGGAAAGCAAACAAATCAATAGGGCTGTTTGGCTTGCGGTACAAAGCTGTTGAAGGCGGCAGCTCACACCCCCTCCATCAGGAGCAGGGAAAGAGAGAGAAAAACAAAGTCAAAAATCAATACGTGGCCTTTGAGCTTTTAAGTATGCGAAGCACCGTGTAGCATACTTAAAAGCTGCACAAACACAGAAGGTAGCAATGTGAAGATAATCTTTTCAGCATTTTTAGACGAGCGTCCGTATCGTCTAGGTGTGCGAACAGCCCCCCTGCTCACACCCCCGACGTCAGGATCACAGATAGTCAGCGCAAGAGAGAGAGAAAGAAAAGTAAGTTGAGTAGCTTCTCAGCCATCTGCCAATAGCGTCCCTTGTATGAAATCAACTGGGCAAACCAACTGAGGAAGCATGTACCAGAAATTAAAAGACCCATTGTCCTCAGAAATCCGCGAACCAGCAAAAAATCCGCGATATATATTTAAATATGCTTACATATAAAATCCGCGATAGAGTGAAGCCGCGAAAGGCGAAGCGCGATATAGCGAGGGATCACTGTACAGACTTTATGAACTTCTTCAATGAGAAATTTAAAAATATAAATTCCCAGATCTCTGCATCACAGTACAAACCAAATACTAGCCTTAGCAGACCCTGTCTCACATTGCATTCAGCACTTTAGTAATTTTAATCCTGTAACTGAGCAGAAGAATCGCAAATCCAAGAATGGCAATCACTTTCTGTTCCCTCCGATATTTGGAGGGATGAAATATCATGGAGGGTGGGTGCGTCCACTTCACTCCACAGCAGTGCCACTCACAGTATGGCGGTGACATTGACGTACGATTCTGCTAGTCATGAGGCGTGTTTCAGAAGCGCGTTGTAGGCGCCTTCGTGTATTGTTTTTATCCATGCAGTCTCGCTTTTGGCAGCGGTGGTAGTGTGAACGACTTGCCAGTTGCCTCTGGCATCTGTGCATATATACTGTACAACCTGGCGTGCACGCTGTACCTCAGGTTTAGCTTACAGGTCGTAGCCATACAGGCTCGTTTTTGTATTGCTGCCTCTGCTGTTGCAGAAGCGCATTGTGGGCGCCTTCGTTCATTGTGTCTATCCATATGGGCTCGTTTTTGTATTTCTGCTAGTTGAGCTCTTTCATTGTGGAGCCGTGACTACTTTGCATATGGTGTTTTTAAAGCACGTTGTAGGAGCCTCTGTTTATTGTTTTTATCTATGCGGTCTCGTCTTTGTTGTTCTGTGGCTGTGTCGTTAGGTAGACGTCGTTTACTGTTAGGAATCATAATTCAACTTACTTTTAATACTGAATTACCGTCATGTGATCCAAATATGCCACACTGACTGCTGGCACAGTGGATTAGCGCAAGTTTAGTTCACAGGTTGTGTTGTTTGGGTGCCACCTACTGACGCTACATTACTAAACGAACGTGGTATATGCGGTGGTGTGGGTGGTCACGTTCGGGCGGCTGTACAATCTGGCGTGCACGCTATACCTCAGGTGTAGTTCACAGGTCGTAGCCATGGTAAAGTTTTCATTTAATTAAATAAACATATTTGTACTAAAGTGGTTTCTTTCATTGTGTTTATCCATATGGGCTCGTTTTGTATTTCCGTTAGTTGAGCTCTTTCATTGTGGAGCCGTGACGTCTTTGCTTCTGGTGTGTCTGAAGCGCATCGTTGGAGCCTCCGTGTATTGTTTTTATCCATGCGGTCTCGTCTTTGTTGTTCTGTGGCTGTGTTGTTAGGTAGAAGTCGTTTACTGTTAGGAAGCATACTCCAACTTACACACACTGACTGCTGGCACAGTGGATTAGAGCAGGTGTAGTTTACAGGTTGTGGTGTTTGGGCGCCACGCACTGACTCTGGGAACTACGGGCTACAGTGGATTAGAGCAGGTGTAGTTTACAGGTTGTGGTGTTTGGGCGCCACGCACTGACTCTGGGAACTACGGGCTCAGTTTTGTATTACAAATCGTTGAGCTCTTTCCATTTGGAGTCGTGACTCCTTTGCCTCTGCTGACACAGACTGCTGGCACAGTGGATTAGAGCAGGTTTAATTCACAGGTTGTGTTGTTTGGGCGCCACCTACTGACTCTGGGAAGCCGCTGGGTTTGACTCTGAGGCGCAGTGAGCATGTGGTGCGTCCGCCTTCCGTGCATAAATTAAACTGTGGTTCAGTAATATAGATTACTTAAAAAGTCAGACCTAGACCCACACATACTAAATAATTATAGGCCTATTTCAAATTTACCGTTTCTCTCTAAAATACTAGAAAAAGTAGTCGCCAGTCAGCGTCAGTCACACCTTACGCAGTACAATTTATTTGAGAAATTCCAGTCTGGTTTCCGCACAGGTCATAGTACAGAAACGGCACTAACGTGGGTTGTAAACGACATTCTGATATCCTCTGATGAAGGAAACTCCACTGTAATTATGTTGTTGGACTTAAGTGCAGCATTTGACACCATCGACCATTCTATTTTACTACACAGACTATAAAATAATGTTGGGCTTACAGGCACCGTGCTCACTTGGTTTAGTTTTTATTTATCAAATCGATTCCAATATGTACAGAAATGTGCTGACAGTACTCCATCATTATACACAGAAGTTCAATATGGTGTCCCGCAGGACTCAGTACTGGGACCTTTACTGTTTTCACTTTACATGCTTCCACTGGGATCTCTCATTAGGAAACATAATGTTAATTTTCACTCGTATGCAGATGACACCCAGTTATACCTTTCATTTAGATCAAATGAAGTTTCTGCGATGTTGTCTTTAATTAGTTGTGTTAAGTGAATTAAAGGAGTGGATGAATGAGAACTACTTGTCTTTAAATACAGATAAAACAGGAATGTTAATTGTTGGAGGGAATGACTCTGATCACAACAATATTTTGTCATCATTTAACTCAGTTGGAATCCCCATTAATTTTACTGAATCAGCCCGCAATCTAGGAGTTATCTTTGACTCTAGCATGTCATTTAAAGCGCATATTACAAAGTTGTCCAAATCATGTTTCTTCTATCTTAAAAATGTTAGGAAATTAAGGCGCTTTCTAAATAAACAGGATTCTGAGAAATTAATTCATGCATTTATTTCTATTAAGATTGACTACTGCAATGCGGTGTTCACTGGATGTTCAAAAAGTTCTTTATACAGCCTCCAGTTAATCCAAAATGCGGCTGCAAGAATTATTACAAGAACAAGAAAATACGAACACATAACTCCAGTTCTTAAATCCTTACACTGGTTTCCGGTTAAGTTTAGGGCAGATTTCAAAATCCTCCTTTTAACATATAAAGCATTAAATGGCCAAGGTCCGGCTTACTTGTTTGAACTTATCACGACTTACAAATGAGAGCGCACATTAAGATCTCAAGATGCCGGTCTGCTTATGATTCCAAGGATTAATAACAGTGGGAGGTTGAGATTTTAGTTACAGGGCCCCTAAACTGTGGAATGGTCTGCCTGCTACTATAAGAGATGCCCCTTCGGTCTCAGCTTTTAAATCCCGGCTGAAGACTCACTACTTCAGTTTAGCATATCCTGACTAGAGCTGCTGAGCACTAAAACATAAGTAACATGATAGTTATAATTGGATACTAACCCTAACCTATTCTGTTTCTCTTTTCGGTACTCAAATGTGGCACTTGGTGCCACGGCCCACCTACCAAGTTGTTTTGCCTGCCTAAGGTAAAGTCATCCCTGATGGAGGATCGCAGGAATTGTGGGAAAGAGGGGTCCTTCATCGGATTGGCTGGCCCAGTGCTGTTTCAGCCATGGAATGGCCAAATGGGGGAGGCAGCTTGATGGATGAGGTCTCCAGGACTCAATCCAAATCTTATTATGTAATATCATCTACTGTTAAATTCTGCTCCGTACTTCTAAAATTTTTATTTTTATACTATATTGAGGATTTGTTCTGTTTTGTGTATTGTATTGTATTGACCCCTTCTTTTGACACCCACTGCACTCCCAACCTACCTGGAAAGGGGTCTCTCTTTGAACTGCCTTTCCTCATGTTTCTTCCATTTTTTCCCTACAAGGTTTTTTTTTTTTTTGGGGAGTTTTTCCTTGTCTTCTTAGATAGTCAAGGCTGGGGGGCTGTCAAGAGGCAGGGCCTGTTAAAGCCCATTGCGGCACTTCTTGTGTGATTTTGGGATATACATAAATTGTATTGTATTGTATGTGATATTTTGAAGAAACCATTTTATGACCTGAATAGTACCAATCAGAAAATATCATCGCACTAATGCAATATTATTTGAAAACGAACAGCGTCAGATCGAGTATGAATTTATACTGGCGCTGTTACTTAGAGTCAGATCAGGAGAGGCGGGAGGCTGGTGTTAGAGCGTGATTGTGATTCAATGTAATAGAAACCTAGAATAGAGAGAAGCGCACACATTGCAACAGGTACACGCGTCGAAAATGTAGGAAGGACGGTTCTTGCAGCACGGAGAAAAAAAAGAAACGGACAAATATATGGGACATTGGGTATAAATTTATGGTACTTGTAAAAGTTAGCTTTTTTCAGTTTTATTCTCTCAATCATGATCATGCTCAAACCCCGCCTGGCAAGATTGGGGAAAAAAAAAACACGCGGTCAGTGATTACTACTGCAAGATGTTATGTGAATGAATATGAATAATATGAATAATGTTGCATCCGTGCCACAATGTTTTCCGAAATGTACTATACAGGTCATAAAATGAGTTATTCCAAATATCATATATACCTGTGTCTTTTATTCATCCAGATCAGAGAATATCCAGTTCCACTGCCTCAAAACATCACTCACATCTACAGTTATTCCCAGTTTCAGATAAAAGGTAACAGCATCAGATCCCTGAGTGGTGGGGTGGGGGGAGTGGGCGGTAGTATGCATCGTGGTCATGACTAAGAGAATAGAAGAGAAAAAAGGTAACTTTCACAAGTCCTATAAATGTACACCGTCTGTTACAGACGCAAACCAAATGTATGTGTGTACTGTATAATATTAACAATAAGAGCAGCTCACTACTGAAAACGGCAAATATAGGAGGCAGTCGGAATTGAACCGGGGGCTCTTAATTACAAGTCAGCAAATCTTATGTAGTTTATGCCTACATTTTGTAACATTTATTACTAAAATATGAAAAAGTTTCTGTTTTAACAATGAGTTTACACAGATTACTGTAGAAACGGAACACACATGAAATGCATGTGTTCCAAATAACGATCTATTATTTCCAGTCTAAAACTCCAGCACTTCACTCCCAGATAATCAATCAAGACATGAGCTGGGAGAACTTTGTGCACGTTCTGTGGCGGTGGGGGATGGAATAGCAGGCTGCTTGCTGCTTGTCTTAATCGGCACATTTACAGGACAAATCTGCTGAGGGAGAGGTGCGAACGGATTTAAGGTGGGCCAGATTTACGAGTTTTCTTGTAGGCTCTGGTAATTCTAGTGTTAAAACTACATGTGCTGGGAAAACAAGTGCAAATATTTAAGATGTACATAAAGCTTGACTTTTATTAGCAGTTTTTATTGTGACATGTCTTTCTTTCAAATACGCCAAGCATAATTTTTGATAATACATGGAGTAAAGATCTATTAAAAAATACTGAAAACAACTTATCAGTGTTGGTTATAAAATTCAGTGTCCATCAATATATGAAGCATGTTATGAATAAATTCTGTTGGATACAAATCTTTAGTCTGTTTGTGTTCATATTGCTTGATCAATAGAGCTGGACTACTGTTACTTAAATGAAGACTAAAACAAAGCATCTACCGGAGTTAAAAAAGAGAATTACAACAAAGGGTGGAATGCCAATGTGAAAGTGCCTTGAAATGTTCATTTACACCAGTGCTTCTCAACCTTTATGGTCTCTGACCCAGTTTTTTGTTTATAAGGTTATTGACGACCCAAATATAAGGAGGGTAGGGGGACTGGCTTGAGGTTGTTTCCCCTTGCTGAACTGAGCACAAATTGACAGATTTTGCCCTTGATGAAATGAGCGCAAATACAAGAGCATCAATGGAATAGCTTGGGAGATAGTTTAAATATCACACAGTGCTGTCGATCGATTAGTCAACCCACCTTAACACATTTGCGCCTCCAGAGACGGCAACCTGAGACCCATAATCCACTGGCGGCAGCTTATGACCCAAAAGTAAATTGCAACCTGGCAGCTGAGAAATGCTGCTTTACATTACTAGCATGAATGCTAGGAAGCACAACAAAATAAATCTAGAAATTTGGAGTAACCACTTTCACCTTCAATGTATAGTTCTTGTGTTGAATGAAATTAGATGATCCAGGTTGAATACAGTTTGCTACACGCTAGAGGAAGGCATTTTTGTATACTAACTTGGATGCTACTGTGATAATAAATTAGATTTAGTCATTTCTATCTCCCTTTTCACCAGTGAAATTGATCCAGTTGTGTTTGCCAAGCTCAAGTTATTTTAATGGATTTTCATATTCAATACAGATATCTTGTGCATACAGGCACTATCAAGAATATGCAGTCACAAACATAATACTAACTAGGGGGCTCCGCCCCCTGCTCGCTTCGCTCGCCAACCCTTGGTGTTGGGAAATGACAAAGAGCGTGATGTATGAATGAGATATAGAATAGTGTGAAGGTGTAGATGATGCAAATAGAAAGCAAACAATAAAGTGTGTGGCACAGTGTAAAAGGTAATTTCAGGTCAGAACTTGTAAGGTCAATGAAGATGGTCATCGTCGTGATCAGAGTCAACTTTGTCAGAGCTTAGAAAGAGTTGTGTCTCTCCAGGAAGTAATGCAATGACTTGAGTATTTATGTTTTCTACATCAATATTGTTTAGACATAATATAGCGCGTTGTGTTAAAAGGGGCATTTGGTCTAATGAGATTGCTGTTCCAAATATCTCTGTAACTAAGTCGTCGCAGATAAAGGCTTGAGGAATTGTACTAATATCTGGGTGAAGTCTATCTGTATTGGTGAGTGTACCATCTCCCAGATGTAATAACCAATTGTTATGATCTGGATCTGGACATCGCATGTTTTGTACTAACTGTATCTTTTGAAAGCAATGTCAATTGTCTGCGTATTTTAAGGTGCACTGAACAATAGCTGAGCGCATGGCATGTGGAACAATAGCTAAGCACTGTCTAAAATCTCCTCCTAATAAAAGTACCTTTCCTCCAAAGGGAATATTATTATTCATCAACGTTTGTAGAAGTTTATGAATGGTGTTGAGTAAGTGATTGGATGCCATTGTACATTCATCAATAATTAACAGTTTTGCAAGACAGATGTCATGTGCAGTGCCACTGTTTATGTTCATAGTGGATACCGATTTGTAGGATCTAATGCAGTTCATAAAGTTTTCACTTTCAGGTACATCGTTAGTTAGAAGGTTCTGTAGATATTCAGGATATGAATGTAAAGGAGGCAGTCTAATTTGACCCTTTTGACAACAACGTGTAAATTCATTACTTGTATTGTCAGTTGTTTCTTCAGGGAAGTTAAGTGAATGACAATGATTGCAAATGACATTCATTAATCCCAATGCATTTTCGTGAATAGTGGACTCATTATTGAACGCGTTGTCAGCTAACTGGCGCAAGTGTTTAGCAGGTGTCTGTCGTTGATGTCCGTGAAGTGTATCTTTTGCTTGTGCCGTTTGAGAGGCGCGTTGTTGTATGTGTAGTATTTGGGACGTGTTGTTTTGGAGCTGTAATCGATTTGCCTGTGCTGTGTGAGAAGCCCGTTGTAGTCTACTGCGTGCATTGTTTATATTGAGCCTTGCTCGTTCTTGTATGTCGGTCAGTTGAGCTTTCTCTTTTTGGAGCCTTGCCTGCTTGTTTTTCGGCATTCCAGATGCGCGGTGTAGACGTCTGCGTTTATTTATTTTGTCCCTTCGCTGCCGTTTCTGTATGTCTGAGACGGGAGGTGTTTCGTTTTGAATCCGTGCCTGTTTCGATGCAGCACTTTGAGACGCGTGCTGTATGCGTGTACGTTCATTGTGTCTGTCCATATGCGCTCGTTTCTGTTAATGTGTTAGTTGAGCTTTGCGTTTTTGGAGCCGAGACATTTTTTCTTCCGGAGGTTCAGAAGCGCGTTGTATGCGCCGCCGTGTATTTTGTTTTTTCATGTGGGTTCGTGTGTTTGGTCCCGTTATCCGAGCCGTATCGTTTTGTACCTGTGATCGTGTATTCATGACTTGTTTGTTCTTCAGCGTGAGAAATATGGATAAGTAATAAGGAGGATCGCACTCACTGTTAATATGGAGCCTTTTCTGCAGTTGAATGGTTAATAGTGCTTCAGTGTAAGGAGATCCACCTATGCTGCATAGTGTGAAGGTGTTGAGATGACGTATGTTTAATACGGAAGGTTCCTTCAGAAATGGGGCTTTGGGTGTCACTTCTTATTGATGTTAGTGTGTTTATGGGTCTGAATCGTCGTCTTTGTGAACGTTTCGTGTGCTATGTCCGTAGTCTGTCCCGTTTCGTGTCTAATGGGTTTTGTGTGGCGGTCACGGCTTCTCTTTTTTGGTGTGCTAGGAGCTTGTTGAATCCTCCTCTTTGTGTGCGTCCCGTTTCGTGTGCAATGGGAATCGTGCAGCGCTGTGTGCTTTGCCGGCGTCTGAGGAGGGGGGGGGGGGGGGTGTTGCTTGGAAGGGGGGGTGGGGTTGGTGGGGCGCGAGCGGCTTTTTTTTTTTGTGTGCCAGGGGCTTGTTGAATCCTCCTCTTTGTGTGTGTCCCGTCCGTTGATTGTAGGGGGGGGGGGGTGCTTGGAGGTGGGTATGGGATTTGTGGGGCGCGAGCGGTTTCTTTTTTTGTGTGTGCTAGTTTCGTGTGCAATGGGTTTCGTGCGGCGCTGTGTGCGTCGCCGGCATTTGACTCCTTTTTTCTGTGGTCGCGGCGCCTCATTTCTTTGACTCCTTTTTTCTGTGCTGACTCCTTTTTTCTGTGGTCGCGGCGCGTCATTTCTTGGGGCGCCTGCGCAGTACGTATTTCTTGGGGCGCCTGCGCAGTACGTCTTTTGCGTTCACGGCCCATGGCCGGATGTCCCTGCGTCCATCCGGTTTAACATTCTCGGTTAGTAATATGGATTCTGTCACCTGTGCTTCTGTTTACTGTACTGTCTTGAATCCCCAGTCTATAATAGTTTAAAGACTGATTGAACTGATCTATCTTCTAATTGTTCATCCAGGGCAACCAAATTAACAGATGGCACTCCAGCCAGTTGGGTATCTCTTATATATATTTCTCTTCTGGTTCGTCCTGCTTCCACTTCAAAACTGGTCCCGCCCACACACAGCCGACACGGCCTTCCCCACACTGCCTGTGGCTCTTCTTCAAAACCGGTCCCGCCCACACGCAGCTGACACGGCATTTCTCGATTCATATTCGTCCTCCTCCAAACCCTTCCGCACATTCTTCCAGTGCGATTCCTGCAACAAAACTTTTCAAACGCGTACCTCACTTGCTAAACACAAGAAAAGGCATTCTTCCCAACAACTATATGAGTGCCAGAAATGCAGTTCACTACACAGGATTGTCTGACTAAACACAACAAAAATCATTCACAACTCTTGCAATGCGACATCTGCAAAGCAACTTTTCCAAACCAACGCAGTCTCAGCAGACATACACACAATCCTCTTCCCGTTACCACAGGCACATCTTCACCTAATTCCTGTCTTCCCGTCCAAGAGTACAACATTGGGACTCCAGACCAGCATTGCAAACACTGTCATGCACTATACTGGCCTGCTGAGCGTAATACATCCAACAAGTACTCAAGGTGCTGCCACAACAATAAAGTAGCTTTACCACCTTTGCAGGAGTCACCTGTGTCTTTACAACAGCTTCTTACACAGCAAATATCAGAAGCTAAAAATTATCATGAACACATTCGAGAATACAACCCTTCTCTAGCGTTTGTTTCCATGGGTGCACAGATAACTTAACCTCCTGGCCATGGACTCATACTGTTTTAAAATACACAGGCAAATTTATCACCAAATCTCTCCACTATATGCTAACACTTCTACCTCTCCAGGATATGGACAGCTGCATGTTTCTGACACAGCGCAAGCTACTGATGTACACTTACAAAATAAAGCAAACTGCATGCAGCGAAAATTTACTTCTCCAGCTAGATTCCATGCTCAGAACCATCAACCCCTTCGCTAAAACATACAAACACATGCATGAAATCGCTCAGTCCAATCCAACAGCATCTGTACGAATGGTTTTCAAGGAAAACCCTAGGCAAGATTTACGATGATACAATGCCCCGACATGTCACACCGATGTTGCAGCGATTTTCGTCGGAGAAGATGGCACACCGCCTGTTGAAAGGGACATTTGTATCTATCCCATAGGCAACTCCTGTAAACAAATTTCCACGCTCAATGTGAATTGCGATCCTATGGATTACCCACTTTTATTCCCTTACGGAGACATTGGCTGGCACAAAGATTTACAACATGTTCCTGATAAAAGAACCGCCAAGCGAATAAGGCTTACTCAATGCCAATTTTACGCGTACAGATTAGCAATGAGGACTACAGTTAGTATTTTGCACTCCAGCGGCAAACTATTCCAACAGTACGTCATAGATGCCTATGTTAAAACAGAGGGCGCACGTCTCAACTAACTCAGATTACATCAACAAGATCTGCGCGTGGAACAATACAAACGACTATCAGACGCACTGCAAGCAAACACTGAAAATAACAACGTACGTGTAGGCAAAATGATCATATTACTGTCCACATTTCCAGGAAGTCCAAGATACATGCAGTACATAAATTCGGAAAGCCTGATTTATTTATCACTTTCACATGTAATCCTGCTTGGCTGGAAATTCTACCTGCACTGTCGGATACCCAAAGACCAGAGCACACACCTGATATTGTATTACGAGCAGATCTTTTGACTCATTATCTGTCATCTCCACCAAAACACCTATTCACAACTGCGTCTTTCAAGAAGTATTTATTTCTTCTTAATTTCTGAATTCCTTTCTCACCGTTTTCCATTCCTATTCTTATACCGCCATATGCTACGTTGGGCTTCGGCTAGTGTTGTTATAATTGACTTTAATCTTCTGCACTGTCATTAATTAAATAAAGAGTTGTCTGTAGTTTATTTAATTTTTCAAAAGTGCATTTAGATGCTATCTAATTTTCTTACAGTTGAATAAACTAAATATGTATAAATTACATATAAATAATGTTCTAAAAAATAAATTTCCCTATCTCTATAATATATTAAAAACATTGGGCTCATAAGAACTATAGGCAACTCAAAAATGCTCACAATACTGAAAGTTTCTTGGTCAAGTTCATCATCATCTTCTCCAATAGGAACAGGTTCACTTCCAGCTGTGATATGCACAGGACCTTGAGGCTTCTTCCCTTTGGCTCCAGATTTGGCCTTAATTGAATATAAATTGAAAAATCCCTTAAAATGCTTGCATTCAAATTACATCACAATTTACAAAGAAAGTAATTCAACAGACAGGGAGATTAACTCATATTTAATCAACCTTGAATCAGATGTAATTCATGGCTCTTTCAATCAAGACCTAGGTGAGACCACACATAGAGTGATCTGTTATGAATTATTTTTTCCATTATAATTTCCATGCTTAGTTAATGCAGTCTTGCCATAGAAAATGCACTGTATAAAGGGTCAGTGGGTGGGATGGTAGATGACTAACACTTAATTACAATTATGTAAATATGTCTTCTAATTTAGCTTCAACTGACTCTTGCATTATTTGGACAACATAGAAAGTCCTATGTTAGGATGGCAGTGTATGTTTTAGTGGCATATTAAGGGCCACATTGAAGTAAAGCAAGGTGTTTTGGCCTTCATGTACAGTAGAGGATACTGTGGAATACAGGATAGAATGCATTCATCACTCTACTGACATTTAAGTATTTGTCACCAGTACCATTTCAAGTTGTGCATTTCAATTGCTGGTATTTTTTGTGGAGATGTCCAAAATGAAGAAATAAATATTTTTTTCCCAACAGATCGCTTTGGTTAATATACCTACATATATGAACCAAGAACCTTTCTAGATGGCACTTTTATGTTTATTATGGTTATTTTAACTGATGACTTGCTACAAATAATTTACATACAACTTCAATATTTACTTATTTTCAATTCTTCAGACATAATTTTTGTGAGAATACTGGTACAATATTGTCCAAGCCTCAGCATAAAATGTGGAGATGTGAAATGTTAAAGTCTGAATGCAGAACTTTATGTTGTAAGTATGTCTATGATAGTTTAAAATGATGAAAATATAATCCTTCAAAAAGGAAGAAATTGACAACTGTTTTTGTCCCGGTGATAAACTATACAAGGCTGGAGCAAAAATATTTTTCTTATTTGTCTTACAGGTTTTGCAGTACAGTTGGTTTTGGTTAGACTCGCAAATGTCTTTGTCTGTTACTAAATAGTTTAACATTAACATTAAGTAATATGTGCTACAACCTCAATAAGTCTGTCAGCTGTGTACATATGCTCCACTATATACAGTAATCAACATACAGCTTATTCCAGTTCACACAAATTCCTAGAATGTGACCAAGTGCAAGCAAGGTATAAGCATAGCTTGTGTAATGGAATCCAGGGTACTCTTCTCTTGTAAAGTATCTGATCAGAAAAACTTGTTTACTAAATTGCCAGAAGTCAAAGGAAGTTGTTGAGTGTTCGCTAAATTTTAGAACTATATGCTTATATACTTATTTGCTATGCACTTTAACCCGTATTTCAAGGGAAATCAGAACTCTCTCTATTGCATGTCCATCACCATTTGTGTGTAAGTTGCACATGTACTGCCCATTACAGGCCTACTTTGTTCAGGATAACTAAGAAAAAATCACCCTTTAATTGGAATTTACAGTGTAGTTAACAGATAGGCTGGTGAAAAGCTTTGAACCACTGAGAGTCAAGCATCAGACAGACAAGTTCCAGAACTATAATCAGATATGTTGGATGTCAGAGCTCTCACATTATCTAATTCAGAACAAGCTACAGAGAAGCCTGTCCCACTCACTGTATTTATTGTTATTTTACACACGTTTTTCAATCCACATTCCTTATAAGACAAAGAACAGGTCCAGTAAACTTCCTAGTGTAGCAAACTGTTGTTGACATGTCATCACCACAAAGAAAATGCAGGTAATATACAGGACAGGACACTGAATGAAAGATAGGATAAATAAACACAAACCTATCCTGAAAAAAGAAATGAAAAGAAATTAGTCTCAAAATGTATACACCTGACTAAGGGGTTATTTGAATCTTGAAATGCATTGTATAAAATCTGAAACACTTATAGAGCCCTGCAAAGAGACAAGCAACTGAAAACAAATATCCTGGCACACACATTAACAAATTGCACATCTAATAATGTGAATAGCTCATGAAGGCTAGTGGTGAAAGATCTGTACAAGAGAAAAAATGTGTGGTTCTGAATCATGATATTTGAATGATATATGGAACATCTGAATTATGCAAATATATTGCTTGAAAAATAAAAATGTCGATTAACTGTCAAAAAAACAAGAGCCCATAGGACATGTGTTAATGCTCTCCAATAAAAGCTGAGCACAATCTGAAAACAAAGTATATGGCATTCTTATTTATGCTCATTTATTAAATACTAGCTGTCCCCCATGGCTACGCCCACATAGTAGTGAAACAGGCCAAACTTTAAAAATCAATAAAAAAAAAGTAATAATTTGTATTGAGAATTTTTATCAAAGCTTTCGTATCCGAGGGCCTCTTGATATACAATATTTTTGGTTATCCTGTCAGGGGCAAGAATGTAGCTGTTATCTCTGCCAAAAATGTAAAAAGTTGGCAAGGTATCTCTGGTCAAGTGGAAGGTAGGTACGCTCCAACTTCAAACATTGCCACTGTACCTGATCGTGTTCAGCTCTGATGTGACAGCATGTGCATGTGGCCGTGATATCTCTGCCAATGATCAGGTACCTTCTAAAACACATGTAGCTGTGATCTCTCTCTCTCAAAAATGTTAAATGTTACTCTTTAACAATCTCTAGATGATAATGTCTGCTGTACAAACAGGTATCGATAGTTAAGCGGAGGCAAGGTACACTCCAACATGTGGCGAGAGGTACAGTGTCTCAGACGGAGGCTGGCCCTACCCGGCTCCCTACTCCTGAAGTCCCGCCTCCCCTCCCCTCGGCCTGCAGCCTGGCTCTCGGATTCACATGAATAAATCGGTGCCGCAACCGAACTGTAATACTTAGCGTGGTGAGAGAAGTCGCAAAATCAACAGGAATGTTCAAGCAAATTATAGAAAAAAACCCCGACCTAAATCTATTAAGTAGTTCCCTTGTGAAAACCGCACAGACAGACAGACAGATGTTGGATTTTATATATTATATATAGAGAGAGATATGAAAGCAACAGTGTACCTTTTCTTTCTTCGGTTTTGTTTTCTTTCTTTCTTTATCCACTTCCTTCTCCTTTTTAAGTATTTGCTTTTCTTTATTTTCTTTGTTATCTTTCTTTTTTGTTTTTTTTCTGGGAGGGCTCCTTTCAACACCTTCTTCCTAGACACAGAATACCAAACTGTCAAAAAGCATAACTGGTCTTAAAGGACAACTTCAGTATTGTTGAAGTTATTTTTTTCCACAATCATAGCATACATTAATTTGTCCCTGCACTGTTAGGAGAAGCATTTTATTTTTTTTTAGAAATTGTGGCTTTCAATGGGGCATCAATAGAAATATTAAACAAGAGTTTTGATTCATATGACAGAATTTTACACATACACTACATTGAAAAAAAAGTATTGGGACGCCTGTCTTTATACACACATGAACTTTAATGACATCCCATTCTTAATACATAGGCTTTAATATGGAGTTGGCCCTCCCTTTGCAGCTATAACAGCTTCAGCTCTTCTGGGAAGTCTTTCCACAAGGTTTAGGAGTGTGTTCATGGAAATTTTTGACCATTCTTCCAATGAGAACATTTGTGAGGTCAAGCACTGATGTTGGACAAGAAGGCCTGGCTCGCATTCTCTGCTCTAATTTATCCCAAAGGTGTTCTATCAGGTTGAGGTCAGGGTTCTGTGCAGGCCAGTCAAGTTCCTCCACACCAAACTTGCTCATCCATTTCTTTATAGACCTTGCTTTGTGCACTGGTGCACAGTCATGTTGGAACAGGAAGAGGCCATCCCCAAACTATTCCCACAAAATTGGGAGTATGAAGTTGTCCAAAATGGCTTTGTATGTTGAAGCATTAAGAGTTTCTTTCACTGGAACTAAGGGTCCAAGCCCAACCACTGAAAAACAACCCCACACCATAATCCCTCCTCCACCAAACTTGACACTTGGCACAATGCAGTTAGGCAAGTACCATTCTCCTGGCAAACCAAACCCAGACTCGGCCATCGGATTTCCAGACAGAGAAGCATGATTCGTCACTCCAGTGGAAATGACTCTACTGCTGTACAGTCCAGTGGTGGTGTGCTTTACACCACTGCATCCAACACTTTGCATTGCAATTGGTGATGAAAGGCTTGGATGCAGTTGCTCAGCGATGGA
This sequence comes from Erpetoichthys calabaricus, assembly GCF_900747795.2. Lineage (NCBI taxonomy): Eukaryota > Metazoa > Chordata > Cladistia > Polypteriformes > Polypteridae > Erpetoichthys > Erpetoichthys calabaricus. Next base: position 66,486,010 of record NC_041410.2, on the reverse strand, counting down.
AATCCATTCCATGAATCTCTCTATGCACTGTTCTTGAGCTTTTGGAGGTCTGTATCTAATGACTCTTCAGAAAGTTGCCAACTTCTGCACACTGTACACCTTAGCATGTGCTGTCCCTGCTCTGTGATTTTACATGGCCTACCACTTCATGGCTGAGTTGCTGTTGTTCCCAATTGCTTCACATTGCTATACACATTTCTGAACCATTTTAACTTAGCAATATTTTTGTATTACTACTGACACATTTTAATTTGTGTATTATACTGTCTGTTGTATTCATGAAACAACCATACACTTTGTAATAAACAGAGAACATACTGTATTCCTTCCAAGAGGAAAGTTAGTTACTAGAAAATGTGATGAAAATTAACTATGTCAACCTTGGTTACGTTCCCATAATCCTATCTCCAAACTATGTTTTCTGAAAATTGAATATTTATGTCTTCAAAGACATGTATAATACAAAAGCCTAGTTTCTCCCAGAATAGGCTTTTGTATTATAGTTATTCCGGTGTCCAACTGACCACCATTAAATGCCACTCAATTTATAAATTAAGCTTCAATTAACAATGTAAGTATCTGAGGCAAATAAACGTAAGCCACAACTGAAAAAAAAACTTTGACTTCAAAGATACCAGCTAATCTTTTAAACTCAACATTAACATACATCCTAATTCAGGTAGAATTTTGAAGATGTTAAACGTTACTTAAGAAATTACTGTAAATCAAAATAATAATACATTATTTTAAATATAAATTAATATTTTCATTTTATATTCAACCCATCTGACTATGCAACACAATTTACTAATAGAACTTAAAATATACCCATTATAACAGTTGTTCCAAATGATTCTTCTACTATTGTGTAATACAGAATGTAATTTTGTTAGAAACTTCAAAACTTAATTTTTTAGTTTAAGTGCAGCTTTTTAAAACTGATTATATGTAGTTGTCATTAAAATATTCATTATTTAGTTTAAATGCCTTGTAGTTGGGGTAACCTTTTTCCCCAAGTAAAAATATGGTATCAATAGACACTACTTGAGGCTGATTTATTAAGCTTCTTATTTAAAAATGAAAGGGGAGGTCTTTGATTATCTATTTAACAATAACATCTACCCATTCTTATCATATAATGCACACATGTACAAAAACACCTACTCAATAATAATACAAATGATCACTTAATACAACATAGAATTAAACAATATCAAAAGATGAAAAAAAAATTTGAGAAGTGGATGTACTACATCCAAACTAAATATAAGTATTTTACCTTTACCTCTCCCTCCTCAGATGGATTGTCTGAGTGGCGAGGAGAAGAAATCTCATTTCCATGTTCATCTTTGGGAAGTTTGTTTTCTTTTTTAATCCGTGGTTTGCGCTTTTTTACTTTTGTCTAAATAAAAATTGAGAAGAAAACTATTTTAAAAATTCTATAACTGGTGAGCAAATAATATTATGTATTTCAAAGTTAATCATTTTTAAAGCAAAGTTTCACAAGATTATCAAATGGCACAAGTACTGCTGCTTAATGTTTGGGCTTTTTAGGAAGATTTCTACTCAGGAACACTCACTTCTTCTGTTAGTTTACTTGAGTCTTTGTTCTCAAGTTGCCGTTTTAGTAGCTTCAGGAGATAATCGGCCCGTCCTTGCAGATGTTTTGCTTGGGGCTTCTTAGATGGGTCATCGGGTAGAATCTGAGATTAAAAAAAAACACTTTAAAAATCAGACCAAAACTATTTGTTTTGCTTAATCTTGAAAGAGACATGATATTTAGTATTGTTGGTTGGTTAAAAGTTTCTGGCAAAAATTAAAAAAGCATAAAGATGTGTGGTGTCATACCTTGTTGGTTAGCTTAAGATCTGGATCTGCTTTGATCAAATCCCAGTTGCTGTAGCCATGTTCATATATTCCTAACAGTAAGTTGCTGTCATCTTCTACATCCCATTCAACATCAAAGTGGGAAACCTTTACATGGCAGTTCAACTGGAAACTAATTAAAAGACAAACAAGAAACAAAAACTTAATATATAAGAACCTGAAAGCATGGCTAAATTGCTGCAAAAATACAGGTCTAATTTAAACTGAAACAGACATATAAATAACCATACAAAGACATGCAGGTTAGGTGGATTGGCAATTCTAAAAATTGGCCCTAGTGTGTGCTTGGTGTGTGGGTGTGTTTGTGTGTGGCCCTGCGGTGGGTTGGCACCCTGCCCGGGATTGGTTCCTGCCTTGTGCCCTGTGTTGGCTGGGATTGGCTCCAGCAGACCCCCGTGACCCTGTGTTCGGATTCAGCGGGTTGGAAAATGGATTCCTGCATCAGGTAACTGCATGCGAGCTACACTGAATGGATCAATGTGTGTCTACCCGGCGCAGAGAGGCGTGGGTGAGCTGTTGAACCCTATTCGTGCTGGAAACCGGGGTTTGCATTTGTTCCCCACGAACGAGGAATTCCCAGTAAGTGCGGGTCATATGCTCACACTCATCACGTCCCTGCCCTTTGTTCACCCCCAAGCCCCCCTCGCTACTACCATGGTCGGGGGACAAAAAAAACACCGCGTCAATCCAGCTGTGACCCACGTTGACTGTTCATTTGCTTTCCATTGCCACCGCTTCAAATGTATTTCATGGAAACAACACTTCTTTCAATGTTTTACAGATTCCTGCATCAGGTAATTGCACGCGTGCTACACTGAATGGATCAACGTGTGTCTACCCGGCGCAGAGAGGCGTGGGTAAGCCGTTGAATCCCATTCATGCTGGAAACCGGGGCTTGCAATTGTTCCCCACGAACGAGGAATTCCCAGTATGTGTGGGTCATACGCTCGCACTGATTACGTCCCTGCCCTTTGTACAGTCCCCCGCTACTACCATGGTCGGGTGACTTGGTGGATTATATATATAGAAAAGCAGCCAGAACCTCAAAGAACAATGAAAAGTCTACGTGGTGCAGAGGTGCATTTGGACTGTACCAGAGATAAAAGCGAATGAGGCGCTGTTTGGAAAATGAACAGTCAACGTGACTCACAGGTGCATGTAGACTGTGCAAAGACGAAAACGACTCAGGTGACAAGTTGGGGGTGGGCACATGAGCAGGCAGTGCATACTGAACTAGCATGACGGAGGGGGCGGAATGGGTGTCCTTCCCCTCTCCTCCCGTTCCGCCCTCCGCGCCCGAGCGGGAGGAGAAGGCACGACGGCAGTCCTCCAGTTTTCAGTCACGGACAATTGTATGTTGGTCCGTACTGTGCATTGTTACAATGTTACTTTTCTTGGTGGTTTATTAAAATACGAATTTTTCAAATGTTAATTTTTTCCCTGTGCTTAAAAATCATTAAAAAAGTTGCCTGATTATGCAGCTGGCTAGTTAGTTTTATTTCATAAATTAAGAAAATACAACTAAAATTGCAAACTGCCAGTAAAAGTCATTCATGATACAACAATTTTGCTAGTAGTGTCTTATTTAGGTTACCTATTGATAAACTAAAGAAAAATAAAAGTGTGAAGTGTAATTTTTTAAGCTTACTTTTTTCTTTCTTCTGAATCTGCAGGTATAGCTTTATGCAGGGATGCAAATTCCTCCTCATGTTGAATGATGGACTTGGCATTCACCTGAACACCAGAAATCTTGATTGTTATACCTCTTCGTTTTCCTGGTCCTTTAGCTGTAAAAACATGTACTACTTTCAGTATTACTGACAGCACGTAAATATTTATGATACAGGTTGACCCTTGCGATTCACAGGTTAACGATTTGCAGATCCACAAATACAAATGCTTCACAATCTAACAAGCTGAATTCAGATCTTGTGCTCCGATGTTGTCTGTATAGAGTTACATGTTCTCTCCATGTCTGTGTGGATTGTTCTCAGGGTACTCCAGTTTCTCTTCCACATCTAAAGAGAAATGTAGGTTAGGCTAACTAATAATTCCACATTGGCCCCAATACAAGTGAGAGAGTGCGGGTGTGGGTTCACACATGCATTAGTGGTCCCTGCAATAGACTGGGACCCTGTCCAGGATCGTTTCCTGCCTTGTGTCCAGTTCTACCAGAAACAGGAATCAGGACTTGCAACCCTGCCTTGTACTATGTGGGTCTGAGAATTACTTATTTTTGTAGGAGGGCTACATAGAACTGCTGCTTCCCTGCTGCTACCATGAAACCAGAAAAGAAAGAAAAGAATGACATCATTCAGGTAACCAGGAAAATCTTGCAAGAAAAACCCTGTAATTTTTCCAGCAGCATATGTAAAATATATTGTAATTCAGCATTGATTTGTACAGCATCAAAAGAGAGCAAAATTGTTTTGTAGCATCTTTTGTGCATTCAGCACCACCAAAGGATGACTGTTGTTTTTTATCCTGACAATTTCTATACAATACATGTACAGCTACAAACTAAGCATGCTCTTTAATAAAGCATTAAAAAGACTTAACAATTTTAACTTTAAAAGGTACAAACTGCTGCAAAAAAAATGAAGAACAAAATAAAAATCTGCTTTATATGAATATACTATAAATGGTATATACCACACTCAACTCGAGTTTCCCTCTCATTGCAATGACCAGACTCCAAACGTAATACCTACTATGTAAACTGGAATGGCTAGTGGTAAGTCCTCGTCTGAACATAAATGTGGACTGTCCATAACTGAAGGCCAAGTAAGGAGACAACTGAGGAAGCTACACACAGGAAAAGCTGTGGAACCAGATGGAAGCAGTCCTCAAGTTCCTAAGGCCTACGCTGTCCATCCTGTTCAGTCTGTCCCTAAGGCTTCAGAAACTGCCACTGCTATGGAAAACATCCTCCAATGTTCCTGTACCAAAGAAGGCAGTCGCCTCTTTACCTAATGTCTTGCAGACCAGTGGCACTTTATATCTCATATCATGAACACCTTTGAGAGACTGGTCCTGGACAATACGAATCCTCTTGTGGTAGACCACCTGGACCCACTGCAGTTTGCCTATCAGACAAAGATTGGAGTGGAGGATGCAATTATCTATCTACTCCACAGGGCTTATTCTCACCTGAAGAAAGCTGGAAGCACTGTGAGGATTATGTTTTTTGACTTCTCCAGTGCCTTCAATACCACCCAGCCATCCCTGCTAAGGGGTAAACTCAAGAAATATTCAGGTGGAGAAGCCTATGGTGTTCTGGGTAAACAGTTTGTGAGACTCAAGGACTATGTTTATGATACTGATATCAGCAACACTGGAACACCACAAGGAACAGTCCTGTTTCATTTTCTCTTTACTCAGACTATAAATATAACACCAGGTCATGTCAGTTGCTTCTTTGTGCAGTTTCGTGTTGCAAAGAAAACTGCCTGCATCTTAACATCAACAAAACCAAGGAACTGATCACTGACTTCGGCCACACCAAAGAGTCTCTATGTCCAGTCACTCTTCAAGGACTGGATGTAAAGGCGGTCCATTCCTACAAGTACTTGGGGATCCACATTAATGACAGGTTGGACTGGACTCAAAAACAGAGGAATTATATAAGAAGGGGCAGACAGGCTCTTTTCTTTATTAGACTGTGTTCCTTCAATGTTGGAAGTGACATCTTTCACATCTTCTATAACTCTGTGATGGCTAGTGTGATTTTCTAGGCTGTGGTGTGCTGGTCTGGTAACATCACTTCAAAAGAGGTGCACCAAATCAATAAGCTAATTAAAAGTGCAAGCTCAATTATAGGTTTCACTCTAGACCCCCTGGAGAAAGTAGCAAAGGAGAGAATTTTAAAAAGAAACAAAACTGAGTACTATTATGAACAATGCTGCACATCCTCTCACTGACACACTAACACTGAGAACTTTCAGCCAAGGAATTATTCAGAATTGTGCCCATAAATGGTACCACCAACAGCAATACATCTGCATAATACCTCACTGTGACTGTGACAGCCAAGTCAGAACTTTTCTTTATTTTTTATTTTCTTGCTTTATAGTTATCCGGCGTGTGTTCAGACCAAAGTTTATTTATTTATTTATGTATGTACGTACCTATTTATGCATTTATTTATTTAAAGAGCTTCTGTAAAAATCCAAATTTCCCCTTGGGGACAAATAACATTTGTTGTTTGATTGTTTGTTCTATCTATTTTAAAATTACATATCTTAAAACTCAGAAGAAATTCTCTGCAAGGAATAGAGAAGCTGTGAAAAAAATGAAGAACACGTGTCAACAGTACAGTAAGTTACTGGAACAGCATTTGAAGTTTTACCTTGCATGTGGAACAGAAACGTTAAAGTAACTAGCTATATAATAAACAACTAGTGCAAAATGTAGCACAGTACCAACTGATAGATGTACTTAACTTGTATTAATATTTGCAATGCCACTTGGTAACAACTCTCTGCCTTACCTGCAGCCCTCTCAGCCTGCCAACAAGGAGAAAGTAGCGTCTCCTAAACAGGCAAGAGGCAGCACATGATCCAAGCCAGTGTTTTTTAAACTGTGTTCCACAGAACCCTAGGTTATAGGAGTTCCATGATCCATCAGTCATGATGCTTTGTTTCAGTAGTAGCTGGTGATCAACAAAAAGCATGAATTTGATGCAACACTGAGTACATCTCTTGCGGCATTGTTCTGAGCTCATTCAAACCAGAAAGCAGAAAGTTCCACTACATGTCATGATAGTTACTAAACGTCTATGTTGTCTGATGCATGCAGTGTTGCACTAATCACCATACATGTAGTTAAACTCATTAATTAAACTGAAAGTATTAATATTACTATGATTCTTTTATTTTATTACCATTATGAGTAAATAACTCAACTTACATTTTTATTATTACATGCAGATGTTTGTTTTTTTGTTAAGTCACATTTTTTAAAAGACTTTGTGATGATCTAAGAGCAGAAATAATTATATTCCTATCAAACAAAAACTGTGACCTTGTGCGATTCTTAAAAAATACAGATAAAGTTATATTACCCTGCGGACATATTTCAGCAATTGAAAAAGTATAACTTATCACTTCAGGTAATACACAGAACAATATTTCACAGTTATAATAAAATAGAAGGCCTATCCCAAATAAGAAAATTAAACTTTGGATTTAAAGAACTGAAAAAGCTCGGTTTGATAACTTCTGAATTTAACTATCCAAATGAATGAGGCAGGAATGAGAAATGAAGATTATAATTTTACCAACTAAAACGTATCATGATCAATCATTTACTAAATGTCACAGTTATATTTGAAGATTATTTTACTAAATGTCAGAACTCAGGAGGAGGTTTTTTGTGTGTTCAGGGTCAAGTCAACCTTAAAGAACATGTAAACAATGGTTAATCTACAAATGAAAAAGACAGTGTATGTTAACTGATCTAACCTTATACAGGCAGTCACCGGGTTACATATGAGATAGGGACTGTAGGTTTGTTTTTAAGTTGAATTTGTATGTAAGTTGGAACAGGTACATTATTTTAATAAATGCAGTTTGGATAGATGTTTGTCTCAACATATTATTTATTTTTACCTTTCTGTGCATGCACAGTAAATGCTTAAACATTTTCAAATACAGTTCAGCCTTAAACAATGTTGGTGGAACTTCATGGACTTGATGAAGAGGATGGGACTGGTCTCTTAAAGTAGGCATCAAGGTAGGTTTGCATGGAGCTTTTCTTTTTCTCATCATAAATAGCCTTGCCATTCCTGCTTTGGTGAGATGAAATGCATCAGCTAACTCTTCTGTAGAAAACGTTTTTGTTGGAGTCACTAGGTTCTGGTTTTCTTTGCTGAATGCTATCATCTGCTGTTCTAGTTCCATAAGGTCTTCATTGGTTAGTTCTTTGCTATGTACGTAACAGTACAAGCAGGGTTGCTATTGAGAATGAATGGGGGCAGCGAGGGGCGGTTCACCACCCGCCCACCACACAGTCACCTTCACTTGCATACAGTATGCTGCCTGCAGTGTCCGCCCACCGAGAACTAACAGGGTGCGGCCAAAGGCGGGTAGTGAATCGCCCACCACTGCCCCCATTCAACAGGCAGCCACCAGAGGCACACTGAAATGCTGCCCCCCGCCACCCCATTCACCCTCAATGGCCTCTGTTCAGCCGCAAGCGGGTCACCACTTGCAGTATCACCAGCCGCCCACCGAGAACGAACGGGGCAGCCGTTCGAGGGACACTACAAGGCTGTGTGGTGTGCGGGCAGTGAAACGCCACCCTCCACCCCATCAAGCCTCCGTTCTGCACACGAGCGGTACCGTGTTTCCCCGAAAATAAGACAGAGTCTAATATTAATTTTTGCTCCAAAAGATGCACTAAGGCTTATTTTCAGGGGATATCTTATATTTATTCATGTACAACAATATTCTTCTGGAATATCGTCGTAACTCTCCACATTCAAATCCTGAATTCCAGTCTGAATTTCTTGCTACCCCAGCCGCTTTTAGGATCCTACAGGAGCAATGTGTGTGCTTCGATGTTTGATGGAAGGTTCGAAAAGCTAAATTTAACAAACATTATACAAAATTCTGATCATCTGTATCATACCATAGTGGCCAAGACATAAAAGGTTTTATTATTACTTACATATATACTGTATATGCATTTATTTATAAATATCTTTATTAAAATGTTTTTCATATAACCACTTCCCTTTTTAAACATTTTCATAAGGGTTCTTCATATCACAATTTTTTGTACATGGCTCCACAATCCTAAAATGTTTAAGAAAAGATTCTTAATATACTATAGTTGGAAACTGACATATTAACAAAATATGCATTAAAATTATAAATCAAAATTTTCACTGACATCAAGATAAACCATCCAACATTTTTTTACTTTGTTATTTTATCCTTTGAATGAAGCCACACCTTATCCAGGGAGTTACATAGAGGGAGGGCTCAAGCCTCCACTTTCCCACTTAAGCCAGATCGAACAGTTGGACTACTGAATGTCTTTTTAGTTTTAAGAGGTGGAGGTAATATCTTTCAAGTTTTCAGGGCAAATGTACAGGAGAAGTCATGATGTCTGTAGACTATCCATATAAAACTCTTTGCTATATATTGTTATTATGGCTGTCTTTTGCAGTGCACATTTAAAGAAGTGCTTTTAAATATAATGCAATGCTTCTTTTTTATTTTGCTAGAGTTCTTTTCTATATGAATACCCATTTTGTTGTTTAATTACCCATGCCTATCTTTAGCTATAAATTTACATTATATATTTCAAATAAAGACAGTGCAATAACTTAAAGAACAAGCCAAAAATATTTCCAATCAGATTTTTAGAATTCACCAGCAGGTGTATTCAAAGTCTGGATGAAGTCAAAGTTGCCAAATGAATGGCCATGAATTATTAAACATAAAGGTTCATACAAAGTACTGTTTTTAGAAAACAATGTGTTTATTGATTTATTGTCCTCAATAAAAGTTTAAAAAAAGAAGATTTTTATGTTATTTAATCAAAATATATTTATTAAAATTATTTCTATTGAACTGGTCTGTGGTATAGCGGGTCCACAGCTCCCAATCAAAAGGCCATTTTTAAATAAATAATCACTGTGCTCGTGGCTTAGCGGGGAGGGTGTGGTGGCTGTAGCGGGTTTCAGGGCGATCTGCGGTGTGGGCGTTTCTCACCTAAGTGCACAGGTGAGAGACTGCCCACATCCGTGATTGTTCCTGGGGCTAATGTGTTACAGCTGCTATGTTCTCTCTGCATAAATAGAAGCGTGAGCCGGCTAGGAGAACAAGAAAGAGAAAAAAGAGAAGGAGGAGAAAAGAGAAGGAAATGGAGGTTGCAGAAGGAAGCAGGAAGGGAGCGAGTGAGAGTAAGCCGTTGAAGGAAAGCGAGACAGAGCAGGCTCGCTGCAGCTGAGCAGGCAGCCTGGGTGTTTGGCCAACACCCGGGTAAGTAGTAGAGGTGGTCACTCCGTAGAGTTTAATATGAAGGACGGGAGTGACCGGGAGATGAGTGACTCTCCGCTTAAGGCCGCGGAAGGCAGTGGGATTCGGAACTTGGGACGTGGTGTCCCCAACGTGTGGAATCCCAAGTCACTGTCAGGGGGAGCCGACTGGAGCCAAGGATCGGAAAGGCAACTGACAGTAGTAGAGTCAGGCACAGAGAAGGTCAGCGGCGGAGAGAGTGTCTCGCCTGTTGCAGGGCCCTCATGGGAGAAGCAGGTGAGACGCTAATGGAAAAGAAGCACCGGGCTTGTCATTTGTGTAACTGTTTTAAAAGACAGCTTCCTGCACAACGTTTTAACCTCATTTTAAAGGATTGTTTTTTTTGTATTGTTTTTAACCTCCACTTTGCACTTACTTTTAATGGATTATTTATTTGTTGGAACTTTGAAAAGCACTGCACTATTTATTTGAACACTTTGTTGTTGTTTTGATTTATTTTAATAAAAGCACTTTGCACTTTTTACATCATCCCCTTACTCTAATGTTGTTGCCTCACTGTCTAGCTCATTGGTGACATTACCGACGGTGTTGGGTTCAAGGGCTCCCTTACAGTGGATGGGAGCATGGAGCCGAACCCGCATCGTCACATGGTCATTCTAAACCAAACAGGAATAACACTGTTTTATAAGTTTTACAATGCTTTTATTACATTCCACATAATATTTTTACATGACTGGAACATAAAAACTAATCTTCACATTATTTGTTACACTTTTATCTGCCTGTACAGATGCTTCCTAAAATTTTACTGTATGCTTTTCTATCAATATTAACTTGGAGGACTTGGATACCTTTATTATTAGACTGTGCTAGATGTATGAACTGTGCCCAGTGGAGGGTGGATGACCAGCTGACCTAGGTCATTCTGACTTTCATGATTCAGAAATTGATTACCATCAGATCTAACTATTTGATTTGCTTGTTTCTGTCTTCTAAAAGTGGCCCTCCAAAGGTTTATTTTTCTCCTATGGCCTATCGTAGGAATTTTTTGTTTTCCTCTCCTCCATGTCAGCTGGTCAACTAATTACATCCAGTAATCAAAAAATTTGGATGTAAGCGTCAGTAGGCTTTGCACCTTAGGAACCAAGTTACCCAAACTATTCTATAATATTTTAGTAATTAGTTACTGCTCTAATGCTGATTTTTCTGATCACAAATAGGTAATTACAATAGCAATTGACAAGAATAATTCATAATTAATTGCAGAATTACGGTATTTGAAGGTTGCTCTAGAGTGTCTCTTTCTCTTGGACAATTTGGCTCAAAAACTAATCAGCATATCATCATCTCATGCTTAAATTTTGAGTTTAGTATTTTTCTGTCCAGCCTTTTCAGCTCTAGACCATCCTCAAGAAACTGTGACACACAGACAAAAACCCATCATCAAGATATCAGCATTTTTGGTATCAGGGGACACTAAAACATTGAGATCAATCAAAAATTGTAGATCAAAATTTGTGACGACTCTAAAGCTTTTGTTCCTCCTCCATAGATGACAGGTTATGGTTGGGCGCAAAACAAACAAAAAAAATCTCTATATCTTAAATCAACCAAAACCACTCTGGACTGTTTTATTTGATTTTGTATCTTTTAATTAATTTTAATAACATCAAACTGTTTGTACTCAATGGGTTGCCATGTACTGTACATATGCCTAGGTAAAATGTAGATATATATTGTATGTATTGATTTTTATATATATTAGTTAGATCTGGCTATTCTATTGTCAGCCTTAATGTACAAATATTATAATTAGAAAACATTTTTCTTTTAAGAGTGAAGATTTGCTTTGCACTTTAATGGTTAAATTTTGCTTAATAATACCTGGTGATTTTGTATTTAGTATACTTACATGTATTACAAATTATCATAGTATTAATTAATGATAATAATCCAAGTAAATGTGGTATATCTTTTTGTTGATTAATCTATGTAAAGTACCTTGAGATGCATGTAAATGTATTACAAGGTGCAATATAAATAAAGTTATTATTATATAATAGATTAAACTGAAACACAGAAACTGTCAAGCCTAAACCTAAACAAATCATATTACGTTTTGCAAGCCAAGTAGAGCCACAGGACTTCAAGACAATCTAAGGAGGAAGAACATGACAGCTTCTTGCAGAGGACAAATAAATACCATAAAACTAATAAAGTTTGTTTCTGAATATGTTAAATCTAAAATGTTTTACGCTTTCATGGACAAGAAATTTTGTGTTTTGAAATTTGTTTCTTTTTAATATAATGTTGGTTGTGAATTTGTGCAGATTTTGACTTTTATGCTTGTTTTATTATGTTTTATTTTATATGCATGTCTCTTTGTTTTTCTCAGCTTCATTTTTGGCCACCACCATCTTATTCATCACTGGCCATGATATCAAGCTTTATCCAGTGTACGACAAATGGTGCATTGCCATCTGCTTCTAATGCTTATAACATTCTGAGCAGAAAATGTAGCACTGGATAAGGCTCACATTCAATAGCATTAATAAAGGCCCTAATTACATTTTAATTGCTGGATATGGTACATGAATTGTAAGAAAAATATACTTCTTTTTAATATTATTTTACAAAATATTAAAGGAGAAAAATATCTCCTTAAATTAAGTAGAAAATAACATTAGTTTCCAAGTTTAGATGTAGTGGTATTCTGATAGTATACTACATTTCTAAAAAACAATTTATACATATTCTTAAATGCGAAGGCACTCAGGATAACCTAATACAGTACTAGAAATAAAGCAATGATCTTAGAAACCTCAGAGATCAATTAAGTGTAAATGGGGAAAAGTAAAAGAAACAACGAGAGCAAGATGGCTAATATTTATATTCCCTTATCATGATAAGTCTGGGTATTGTGGAGATGACGACAATTCATGCACTTTCTCCTCTTTGCCATGTATTTACCATGCGCAAAATTTTTTGTCACAAATCCATCCATTATTAATCTCATTTAAAGTAGCTCAGAGTTGGTGAGGACCAGAACTAGCAAGAAATATATTTTATTTAATTCTCACATGGAAAGGTACTCATTTTTTTTCTTCCCAATTACCTTCACTTGGGTTTTCTTTTAAATGTTCCTCATGTTCTAACACAGCTGCTGCACAAGTGTTATGAATCAACTCTCCCAAACGTTTCAGATCTGCCACTGATTTATCAACCAGCTCTGCATCTCGAGCAATTGCTTCCAACCTGCAAGGCATTCCAAATTACAGTAAATTACATAAGAATCACAGATTGTGAATTTAAGGAATGCAGTTAAAAATGTCAGAGCAGTGTCTTAATTCTAAGGCACTACACTACAGTTCAGAAGCTGTTATATGTTCTTTCTTTAATTGTGACCAATATCATTTTGGCCTTATACATTTACTTAAAAACTTCATTGATAATGGTTTTAAAATAACATCAATTTTTTTTATCCTACTGTTCTTATAATTTTTTTTGAAAGATACTTAGAAAACTTCCAATACAGTCCCAATAAAAGTCAGGCAGTAACTAACATACACACAGTAAGAACTGCATTATATTTCTTAGTGCAATGTTCAATTAACTCTTAACACTTAAAACAGTACAATTTCCCATCTTAGAAAATACTGATTTTCTTATTACTTACCGCTCAAGTGGAGCACCAAACTTTTTGTAAGCTTTGATAAATCTGTAAGCATAAACATAATTCAGAACCCAACCTTACGTTTAACAAAACGTGCAAAGATGATTGATTAAAAAACAGTCCCATACCTTCGGATCTCGGTGTCTGTAAAACCCTCTACATTGTCCTTCCGTGCACGGGGCCTTCCTCTGCGTTTAGGCCTCTTGTCATCATCAGTGTCATCTGTTTCACTCTCTGAACCTGAAGACCTTTGGGCTTTTAGCTTTGAACCAACATCTGAGTCACTGTCGTTTGCTTGGGTCTGAAAAACAAAATTAGTATAACTTAATATGCAGAGATGTTCACAGCATTTTAAAAGTATTAGGCTGGATAGGTAGTGCTTAACAGATGATGTTCTGAACAGGATTAATCAAGCACAACTGCTCTTCTATTATTTTCTTTCTATCACATTCTTTCCATACTGCTATTTGTGCTTATATGTGTTAAACATCAAATAACTGGCAGAAAGAATTTCACAACTGTAACAAAATGATTAAACCTATTTCATTGAATTCCTTTACTCTCTTGGAAATACTCCTTCAGCTTGTGTTTTTGCCACAATATTATATTTACAGAGAACCTAGCCTGCAGCAATCAATGTTAGTCAAGTCATACAAGTTATTTCTTGTCATTCTTATTCATTAAACAAGTACATATAATTAGACTAAACATCTTTTTTTTCTACTAATGTAACAGTAAAGTATGCTAGTCTGTTACTGGGTTATAAAGTATCCAATTCATTTACAGTTGAATTAACTGCTAATATATAGGATATAGTTTAGAAAATAATATACTCTTCAAGATTTTTGATAATATCAGGCTTGTGACCACTGCTTAGAGTAGAAAACTTGAAACTTTAGTCAAATATTCTAACCAAGTTCTGGAAGGTCTTGCCCATCTTTGTTACACAAATGATGTTGGAATAATTTGAGCTGGGAAAACTGTAAGTAAACAGTATGATACATCTGTACATGTTACAGATAATATTTATAAATTGCTCTATAATTCTGAATAATTCTGAGATTTATACAGAAGTCCCCACAGGCAGTTTTCTGGTATGTGCTATATTTATAACATTATTCTTGGCGATGTTTTACAACTGCATCTTTAATTGCTCAGGATAATACCCTTTAATTTCCCTGGATTTTATAGCAGAGTTAAACTGGTTATAGTTCATTTATGTCACAGGAGGATCACCTTTTTAGTGGAACTTCTGCTTCTTGGCAACATGTAGATATCTTCCATTTCTTTCTGCTTTTCTTCTTCCTCTACCTTTTTCCTCTGGTCTTCTGGTATTATGTCATCCCAGTCCTTTGCAGTCCTCTCCTCCAGTTCACTGCTCTCTTCCATGGTAGAGAAATTTGCAACCTTAAAATACATTCAAATTATATTATGAAAATACTTTCATTTTCTGAAATATATGATATAGGTTACTTACAGTCTGTAGTAGGAATAGCCTAATGTGTACAAACACTGTTAAGAATGTATGATCAATATCCACAGAGCACCACTTTAAAGAAATACATTAAAATATCTATTCACCCATTGTCATAGCTTGCCAATTAAACCCTGGTTCTTGATTAGCCAGGCACTACTAAAGGGATGATGCTGCCCGTCAGGGACCACTGAGAATGGAAGTTCATTCCAATGGTTTTGACATACCTAAACATATTAAAGTGTAATCAACCATTCAAAACAAATCAGTGACATCTTATTACTACAGTTGTACTGAACAAGAAATATAAAAGCTTATTGTGACTGTTTTAATCTCTAATTATTTTTAACCATATGCAAAAAAATAATATAATAGGGTCCCTCCAAAAAAAGAAAAATTACATACCTTAAACTGAGACAACAGCTCATCAGTGGCACTAACTGACTGTTCACTCTCTCTCGTTTCTGCCAGACGTAGTATTTCATCAATATCCATTTCCTGCAAGCCAATTGAATTAGAAAATCTGATATATCAGATAAAGTATATAAAGACTTTTGAATTAGAACAATATTCCGAGTTATAGTTAGGAAGCTGTACATTCTCCATATAACAATTAAAGGTTTTGATGATTTGATTTAACCACCAAGGGTTTTCAAAACGTTTTGAGACTGTACATAAAACGGGTATTATAGGTGTGTAAATCTTGTAAAGCATAAAGGTCTTATTAAGGCGTGAAAGATTACTAACTCCAGCACTGACAGTAGGACACATGAGAGCTATAGTTAAAAGTGATATTAGGAAAGCTAAAATGAAGGTGGAGAGAAATACGGCAGAAAAGGTGAAACATGACAGAGATTCTTTCATATTTTAGTAGTAAAAAAAACATCAAGAAGGAGGAGAAGTATATGAGGAACCATAAGAGCATGCTAAAATATACAGGCAGTGAACAGTGAATGCTCTGAATTTGCATTTTCCTGAGGTCTACACATGTAAAGAACAATAACTTCCTAACAGTAACAGGCACTGACAAGGAGGTACTTTGTGATCTGGAAACTGCAGAGGAAGAAGTGTTGAATACATTCACCAGGACTAGATATCATTCCCCCAAGAGTACTTAAAGAGATTAGTGAATACGTATATAAACCCTTCATACATTGGTTTTTTTTTGTTTTTAAGTTTTTCTTTAAGTTAGTGGTACTTAAAAGTGCTTCAGACTGAGGATGAATTTACTAAAGTCAAAGACACAGTGGTCCACCTAGGGTCTACAGTCACTTGTTAGTGTAATGAGTCATTACAATTACCACATTTATTTGACTAAAGGTATTTATGTGATAAACACTAAAACTGTAATTCATTGTTGTGGTTTGCATTTCAAAGCCCTGGATCATGATCACAATCAAGATCCATATTAACATCCTCGGCCATAAAAACAGTATAACAGCAGATAACCTCATCGCAGTGATGCAACAGAAGTGGTGCAAGTCACTGGCCAAAAGGAATTAAAGGATTACAGTGGCCACTCTTAAAAGAGAGACAGATGTAGTGACCAATAAAGGTTTGGCTAGGTGCAGAAGTTGTGAACCAGCGAAACAGAGGAGGCTATAACAACAGGCAGACGAATGTGCGGACTTCCTAGGACCCCGCTCCACGGCATCGTCTCCAGTCGAGAGCGAAAATGGGAGCGAGGGTGCAAGTGATGAAGGTCACGATGGATTGCCGATTTCAGAAGATCACTCGAAACTAGTATAGAAAAGGCCTTGCAGCACGTGCTCTCATCTACTCCTTGCAAGCCCGAAGCATCGGCTGTAACAGGGGCTGCAAGTCCAGCCGCGGAGCGAAAGCTGAAACGATGTGTCCGAACTGAAGGAAATGATCACAACATTGGCCATGGCCACGGCTGTAAGTGAACTTAAGAAAGACATTCAGAGAAATATGAAGAAAGAAAGAAGTGACTTGCTTAAGACAAACGTGAAACTGCGACAGGAGCTACGTCAGGATAACAAAGACCTGGAAATGCGTCAATTTAATCGTTTTGATGCGACCTTTAAAGGTATAGTGAGGAAATTAGAGGAACACATTGAAGAAAATAGATCTAAACTGAAAAAACTTGCCGATCAGCTGGATGACGTTAAGCATGTATTCACGGCTCAAATTGAAATAGCGGAACAATTGGCATCTAACGCCAATGAAAAAGCTACAGCTGTGAATTCTGAAGGCAAAAAACTCGGAGACAGACTTGCGGCCCTGGAAGATGGGTGCAGAAGGAATAATATTAGAATCGAAGGTCTACCTGAGAAAGGGGAAAGTACAAACCCAGTGAAATTTGCAGTAGAATTACTCTCTAAAATAATTGAAGATGACTTTAAATCACATACCGAGATAGCAGCAGCTTATTGCATACGTGGATCAAATACCTTTAAACCTAGGTCTTTTATTGTTCACTTTGAGCAATTACAATGTAAGCTTGATGTGATGGCACTTCTCAGACACAAGCAAGAGATTATATTTGAAAATAATGTCATTCGTATTTTCCCTGACTTCTCACCTTCAACAGCTGCTAAACGTGCAGACTTCTACAACATTAAACAGCTGTTACGGAAAGCCGATATCAAATACAGCATCTTGTATCCCGCCAAACTGAAAGTGGATGTTCAAGGCCAATACTACGCATTTTCCAGCAAGGAGGAAGCTAAAAAGGAATTAAGGAAGCTGATCCCGACACTCTTTTGAAAGACAATAATGAGCCGTATCCTGTCATGGCATTGTAAGGAGATATCACCTGCTGTCTGATCCACTTGTAAAAATACTGGCATTATAATTATACATCCGATTCTCTACTTGGACGCTTTGTGTTTATGTTTTAATTACAGTTATAGACGTGTGTGTGTGGAAGTAATTAAAGTAGAAATTTTTTTTTCTACCCTAAAGGAGACTGTTTAACATCATACCCTTGGTTTATTGTTATTGCTATTATTGCATTAGGATTTACTATGCTTATCCTAGACCACTTTTTAACACCATTCCCAGGGTTCATTATTTTATTATCTTAATATTGTTAAGATTGCCAAAGATTATATTTTAAGCTTAAAGTCTGTTAATGATTATATTTTTTGACAGATAGTATTTAGACTTTAGCTGCAATAGATATCTCTACTTTTCAATTCTCAAACGGCGCTTTGGGCTTATTTTGTTTTGGACGTGCTCTGTCTCTCGGTATGTCAGAGGACCGGGACATTGTGAAGTGGGGTCTAGCCTCACGTGGGGAGGCAAAATGGGGGGTGGGGTGGGGGAGAGAAAGAGAGCAGGCTCTATCTAATCTATCCTTTTAATCCTTATAATTATAACTATCAACGCAACAATAGACTGTATGGCAATAACTTGTGAGGAAATTGGAAATTAAGATTAAAACTGCCTCACTACCAGTTAAGACTATAAAATGACATCAAAAATTCAGAATCAACGTCTCCATGATGGGACAGTTAACTTTGTGAGCTGGAATGTTAAAGGCCTGAATCATGAATTAAAGAAAAAGAAAGTATGCTCTCACCTAACAGGCTTAAACGCTAAAATAGTATTTTTACAGGAGACCCACTTACTCAGCAAGGATCAGTTCCGGCTGCAAAAAGACTGGACTGGCCAACTGTTCCATTCTAGCTTTACAAAGAAAACTAGAGGTGTGGGAATTCTCATACATAGAACAGTCTCATTTGTAGCATCAGATGTAGTATCGGATCCTGAAGGGAGATATGTGATGGTCATGGGCAACTTATTTAACTGTAAAATGATTTTGATAAATGTTTATGCACCCAATGTCGATGATAAGGAATTCATGCAAAACCTATTTGCATCCATTCCCAATGTGAACACTCATAAAATTATAATGGCTGGGGACTTTAATTGTGTTTTAAATCCACTCTTAGATAGGACTCCTGTCACAGGGGGGATGACATCTAACACTGCAAAGGCAATTACACAGTTTGTAACTGACCACAACTTATCAGACCCCAGGAGGTTTCTGAACCCAAACTCAACAACATATTCGTTTTACTCAGCAGTGCATCATAGCTACTCAAGAATTGATTATTTCTTTATAGAAAATAATTTCTTGCTTACGATTAAATCTTGCAAATATGACACAATTGTTATCTCCAACCATGCACCTTTGGTCTTGGAGCTAAAATCATTATGCCCCTCACACTCACCTCGCAGATGGCGTCTTAACCCACTTCTATTAGCAGACAAGAACTGTACAGAATTTATATCCAAACAAATCAGTTTATTCCTAGAGACAAACACACCCTCAGAGGTTTCTGCAGGAACACTCTGGGAAACTCTAAAGGCCTTCTTAAGAGGACAGATTATTTCATATCTTTCCCACAGAAATAAATTAGAAACCAAGAAAGTGTCAGAGCTAAGAAGCGAAATTACTAGAATAGATGAAGAACAAGTCAGGCATCCAAGTGAGGCTCTTCATAGGAAAAGGCAGGCTCTGCATACAGAACTCAACATCTTGACATCTAAAGAACTTGAACAACTTATTTATAAATCAAGACATCATTACTATGAACACGGAGAGAAAGCTAATAAGCTTTTAGCTCAACAAATCCACAAGCAAGAAGTTCGCAATGCAATCCCAGTAATCACCAACACGAATGGAGATGAAATCGTTGACCATAAAAATATAATGCACAAATTTAAAGACTACTATAAAACCTTATATTCTACCAAGTTTAAAGAAGACAACAAACAATCTAATGCATTTCTGGATACATTACAGATACCACAAATAGATACTTTTAGTGCTGAGGAACTGGAAAAACCTCTGACGCTATCAGAATATAGTAATATAAATACTATAAAAATAATAATATAAAGTCACTTCAAGGCAGGAAATCAGCAGGCCCTGATGGCTACCCTGTAGAATTTTATAAGAAATTCTCCACTTAGCTAGCTCCCCTCTTTTTGGCAACAATTACAGAAGCTAGAGACAATCAAATTCTACCTCAAACCTTTCGTCAAGCATTAATCACCATCTTTCCTAAACAAAATAAGGACTTGTTACAATGTGCATCATACAGACCAATTTCACTTCTGAATAATGATGTTAAGATACTCTCAAAAATTATTGCTAGAAGGATGGAGAAAGTGCTGCCTTCGGTAATATCACAGGATCAAATTGGATTTATTAAAGGTCGACACTTATCTTCCAATCTTCGACGCCTGTTTAATGTAATATATTCACCAGCAAAGTCAAACACTCCAGAGATATTATTATCATTGGATGCTGAAAAGGCATTTGATATGATTGAATGGAACTACCTTTTCACTATATTAGAGAAATTTTGGTTTGGCCCGAATATTTGTGCATGTATCAAACTACTGTATACCAATCCAGAAGCTTCAGTTTGTATTAACAACATTTGTTCAGACTACTTTAAAGTAAAACGTGGCACCAGACAAGGATGCCCCTAGCCACCACTGCTGTTTGCAATCGCCATTGAACCAGAATTAATTTGAATATAAGTATACTCTTTCCAGTGAATTCTCAAGCATATAATATTAGATTGAACACCCTAACTTCTACCATAGCAGATCAGTTTAAATACCTAGGGGTAAATATCACAAGCAAACATAAAGGTCTTTATCAACAAAATTTTGCCACCTGTATGGAAAAAATTAAGCAAGACTTGCATAGATGGTCAACCCTTCATCTCACTCTAGCTGGAAGAATTAACGTTGTTAAGATGAATATCCTTCCTAAGCTTCTTTTTTTATTTCAAAACATTCCAATATACATCAATAAATCATTTTTTAAGCAATTAGATTCAACCATAACCTCGTTTATTTGGAACTCAAAACATTCACGTATCCGAAGACCGACCCTACAAAGACCTCAGACAGAAGTTGTCATGGCTCTACCTAATTTTCAGTTTTATTACTGGGCAGCAAACATACAAGCTATAAAAACCTGGACACAAACAGATGAACATACACAGGCTTGGTCCGCAATAGAAGTAAAATCCTGCAGTACTTCTTCATATTCCCTGCTCTGCGCCCCAATAAATGCAAGTTATCACAAATATACTAATAACCCAATTGTGCTTCATTCACTCAGAACATGGAACCAATTTAGAAATCATTTTAAGATGGAGAATATTTTATCTGTGGCATCTCTGCAAGAGAACCACCTCTTTGAACCCTCGCAAACATATCTAGTTTTTAATATCTGGAAAAGATTTGGGATTAAATTGCTCAGAGATCTTTATATAGACAATATCTTTGCATCCTTTGAACAATTACATTCCAAATTTAACCTTCCAGCTACATATTTCTTTCACTATCTTCAAATTAGAAACTTTGTTAAACAGAACCTGGCCGATTTTCCTCATCTCGCACCCTCCACCATGCTGGAAAAAATACTGCTCAATTTCGAGGACTTGGACACTATTTCTGCAATATATAAAATTTTATTACAGTCCCTTCCTTTCAAAGATCCAAGAGGACAATGGGGAAAAAGATCTCTTAATTAATATATCAGAAAAGGAGTGGAAGGTAGCAATGCAGAGAATTCACTCGAGCTCCATATGCGCAAAGCATACAATTAATCAACTCAAAATTATATATCGAGCTGATCTGTCTCGCTTAAAACTGTCCAAAATATTTCCAGGGCAAGCTCCAACCTGCGAACGCTGCAACCAAGCTCCTGCCTCACTGGGTCACATGTTTTGGGCCTGCACCAAATTAACATAATTTTGGACCAAAATTTTTAAGTGCCTTTCAGACAGCCTTGGTGTCACAATCCCTCCTAACCCATTAATAGCTGTGTTTGGTGTTCTTCCAGATGGATTTGAAATAGAGAAGGACAAGCAAACTGTGATTGCATTCACTACACTTTTGGCACGCAGACTTATTTTGTTAAATTGGAAGAATCCTAACTCTCCTCTTATAAGTCAGTGGGAAACCGATGTTTTATATTATTTGAAATTGGAAAATATCAAATTCTCAGTTAGAGGATCTGTACAGAACTTTTTCAAAACCTGGCAGGATCTAATCAATAATATTTTAGAATACGAAGAAATAATTATCTCTGCATTTCTTTTTCTTCTCCATTTATCTTTATTGCCCTATTAAACTCAACAATTTAGGTATGTTTACAAGCTTTAAGTATTACTCCTCTGGCCATGCTCTCCTTCTCAGGGGTGGGGTTTGATTTGTTTTCAATCCTATTTTTTGTAAAAATTTATCTATTTGTACGGAATGATTACAATAAAATTAATAAAATATAAATATATATATATATATATATATATATATATATATATATAAAAACAAAAAGTACAGTAGTGATATTTACATTTATAGGAAATTTAGAATATTTTTGTTTATTTTTTTGTCCTAGTTTTAGCCACTTTGTTCTTTTTAGCTATTTTCCTATTAATACACTTTTTTTCTGTGGACTTTGTTCCCTTAATTGTAATCCAACAATAACAATTAATAACAAGCAGAAGAGACACCAGAGCAAATGATACTGCATGGATGCAGCTACTTGTAGCTCAGTCACCTTAATAAAAGAACAAGCATCTGTGTCCGTCCTGTCGCTGTCCCTATCATTCCAACAGATGGCGCAAAACAAACATTAACACTGTAATGTGTCATCAGTTGGGATGACAAATGCATGTCTGTGTCTATATTAAATATAATTTGGTATGGGATTTGTAAAAGCGAATATGTATAGTAATGCACTTTACTACTGCAAATGTTTGTAATGTGCCAACTGTTGAAATAGAAAATGCAGCGCATTTTATTACTACATGCATTAAAAAATTCATTTCAATAGATGCTGCACTACAAACTTTAATGCTACATTACTTAGCTGTCGATCCGTTCTAGACATGTGGCACAGCTAGTTAGTAAATAACTGCTTAAATAACTAGAACACTGGGAAAAGCAGAATGAAAATTGTTATGATGATGATGAAGTAAAAAAGATAAGAAAGTAAAAAACACTAAATTATTCCCAAGTAATATTAAAATAGAAATGTATAAATTTAGCAAATTCATTTTTTAATATAGTAATTTACACCAAACCAAAGTGTGAAATAAGAGCTTTTTTAATTAAAGTAGTAGTCCAATTAAAAGCAGAACTTGATGGGGATGAAAACCTGTACTTCACAGTAGGCCCATAGGACTGAACCTCTCATCTACTGAGTTAGATGGATGAGTTCCTTTTGTTACTTACAATCTAATTGTTATTTGGCAGTTGGTTAAAAAAAAATCAATTAAAAAAGTGAATGGAGCTGTTCAAGACTAAAAGAGGAAATTAAGGATTCAGAAAACTTGTGGGTTAACTAAAATGAAGCACAAAAATGTTGCTCAAGTTATAATTGCCTTAGCAGCAATATTAGGGTTTGAGTTAAGAGTGTCCAGGTGTTTGTGTGAAAAAAGCGGTAAAGAAAGCTTGTATTATAATTTCTATTTGTTCATTAATAAAGTCCTCAATTTTACTTGTTCATTAATTTTGTTGGCTCATCCTGAATCTTCTCCACATGCCCACACAAGGCAAACTTGATGAAGCACTTGTTGCGACTGGAAAGAAAGTTGAATGATTATGGAGGTTTTAGATCAGTTCCTCACGGACCTAAGTGCATTGTATATTATGGGATGCGGCCAGACCATAATAAATAAATACCTACATACTGGAGTGGTGTATCTGAGCACTTTAAAAGTCACTCTTTACACCATATGACTCAGGCTTGTGGATGGCCATAATGAAAGATAAACCTTCACTGATAGTGTGCAGACATGAGTTGTTTGATCAATTGGGGTTGGAATGAAACATTTTTTATATTTTTTGCCGCCCTTGATGAAATCACCAGTGGCACCACTCCACTACAAGGGAAGGCTCATTATGTCTGCAATATACTCAAGATATTTTATCAACAAGCATTTCTATTTCAAATCAATGTAGTTTACACATTTAATAGTTATGAGTACTGTGCTGGTAGTTGCGGCTTTACTGATATTTGTGTTTGTAGCAGCTGCCAGTTGTACAATGAAGTACTCCATTTTAGCAAAAACTGTTCCGTTTGGGGGAAATTTTGTACTTTACCCATGAATAATTGGACTCTGTGTATCACGAGAGCTAACAGTCCTTAGCATCTGTTTCTAGGCATTGAATCAAAAAACAAAAAAGTACTGGGAACTGTGAAAATTTCTTATGACATGTGCTACAGCCAGACTCAAAAATGGAATGCCTCTGGACAAAAAAAAGTGATGTCACACTGTTTGGAATATTTTCTTTTTTTTTTCTTTTCTTTTTTTATATTTTTATTTTATTAATTTTCATTGTAATCATTCCATACAAATAGATCAATTTATAACCCAACAAAATTGAAGACAAATCAAACCCCACCCCTGAGAAGGAGAGCTTAGCTAAAGGAAAATTGCTCAGGGCTTTTTAATAAGGCAACATTAAACAAAAGAAAGGGAGAAGTAAATATATATGTAAATAAGAGATGGAGAAGGGAGTTAAATGCGGTAATAGTTATTTCTCTTATTCTAAAATAATACTGATTAAATCCTGCCAGGTTTTGAAAAAACTTTGTACAGATCCTCTAACTGAGAATTTGATTTTTTCCAATTTCAAATAATATAAAACATCGGTTTCCCACTGACTTATAAGAGGAGAATTAGGATTCTTCCAATTTAACAAAATAAGTCTGCGTGCCAAAAGTGTAGTGAATGCAATCACAGTTTGCTTGTCCTTCTCCAATTCAAGTCCATCTGGAAGAACACCGAACACAGCTGTTAATGGGTTAGGAGGGATTATGACCCCAAGGCTGTCTGAAAGGCACTTAAAAATTTTTGTCCAAAATGATGTTAGTTTGGTGCAGGCCCAGAACATGTGACCCAGTGAGACAGGAGCTTGGTTGCAGCGTTCGCAGGTTGGATCCTGCCCTGGAAACATTTTGGACAGTTTTAAGCGAGACAGATGAGCTCGATATATAATTTTTAGTTGAATAATTCTATGCTTTGCGCATACAGAACTCGAGTGAATTCTCTGCTTTGCTACCTTCCACTCCTTTTCTGATATATTGATTAAGAGATCTTCTTCCCAATGTCCTCTTGGATCTTTGAAAGGTAGGGACTCTAATAAGATTTTATATAATGCAGAAATAAGTGTTTAATTCCTCGAAATTGAGCAGTATTTTTTCCAGCATTGTGGAGGGTGCGAGGTGGGGAAAATCGGGCAATTTCTGTTTAACAAAATTTCTAATTTGAAGATAGTGAAAGAAATGTGTAGCTGGGAGGTTGAATTTTGAACGTAATTGTTCAAAAGATGTAAATATGTTGTCTATATAAAGATCTCTGAGCATTTTAATCCCAAAACTTTTCCAGGTATTAAAAACTGGATATACTTGCGAAGGTTGAAAGAGGTGGTTCTCTTGCAGAGGTGCCACTGATAAAAGATTTTCCATCTTAAAATGCTTTCTAATTTGGTTCCATATTCTGAGTGAGTAAAGCACAATTGGGTTATTAGTATATTTGCGATAACTTGCATTTATTGGAGAGCAGAGCAAGGAGTATAAAGAAGTACTACAGGATTTTACTTCTATTGCGGACCGAGCCTGTGTATGTTCATTTATTTGTGTCCACAGAGGTTTCTGCAGGAACACTCTGGGAAACTCTAAAGGCCTTCTTAAGAGGACAGATTATTTCATATCTTTCCCACAGAAATAAATTAAAAACCAAGAAAGTGTCAGAGCTAAGAAGTGAAATTACTAGAATACATGAAGTACAAGCCAGGCGTCCAAATGAAGTTCTCCACAGGAAAAGGCAGGCCCTGCATACAGAACTTAACATCTTAACAACTAAAGAAACTGAACAACTTATTTATAAGTCTAGACATCATTACTATGAACACAGAGAAAAAGCTAATAAGCTTTTAGCTCAACAAATTCATAAACAAGACGTTCGCAATGCAATACCAGTAATCACCAACAAGAATGGAGAAGAAATTATTGACCATAAAAATATAATGCACACATTTAGAGATTATTATAAGTCTTTATATTCTACTGAGCCCAAAGAGGACAACACACAATCTAATGCATTTCTGGATACATCACAGATACCACAAATAGATGCTTTATGTACTGAGGAACTGGATAAACCTCTAACGCTAACAGAATTAATAGACGCTATAAAGTCACTACAAAGCGGGAAATCAGCAGGCCCTGATGGTTACCCCGTAGAATTTTATAAGAAATTCTCCACTCAGCTAGCTCCCCTCTTATTGGCAACATTTACAGAAGCTACAGACAACCAAATACTACCTCAAACATTTCGACAAGCATTAATCACCGTCTTTCCTAAACAAAATAAGGACTTGTTACAATGTGCATCATACAGACCAATTTCACTCCTGAATAATGATGTTAAGATATTCTCAAAAATCCTAGCTAGAAGGATGGAGAAAGTGCTGCCCTCGGTAATATCACAGGATCAAACTGGATTTATTAAAGGCCGACACCTATCTTCCAATCTCCGACGCTTGTTTAATGTTATATATTCACCAGCAAAATCAAACACCCCAGAGATATTACTATCATTAGACGCAGAAAAAGCATTTGATATGATTGAATGGAACTACCTTTTCACTGCATTGGACAAATTTGGGTTTGGCCCGAACATTTGTGCATGGATCAAACTACTGTATACCAATCCAGAAGCTTCAGTTTGTATTAATAACATTTGCTCAGACTACTTTAAACTAGAACGTAGTACCAGACAAGGATGTCCCTTGTCGCCACTGTTGTTTGCAATTGCTATTGAACCACTGGCGGTTCACTGCCGAAATTCTTATCAGATAAAGGGGACTGTCAGAGAAGGACTGGAACAGAAAATTTCTCTATATGCAGATGATATGGTCTTATATATATCAAACCCAGAAAACACTGTCCCTGCTGTTTTAACAGCACTAACAGAATTTCAAAAGATAGCAGGTCTTAGAATTAATCTGAATAAAAGTATACTCTTTCCAGTGAACAAGCAAATAATATTAGATTAGACACCCTACCTTTTACCATAGCAGATCAGTTTAAATACCTAGGGGTAAACATCACAAGTAAACATAAAGCTCTTTATCAACAAAAGTTTGCCGTCTGTATGGAAAAAATTAAGCAAGACTTGCATAGATGGTCAACCCTTCATCTCACTCTAGACGGAAGAATTAACATTGTTGAGATGAATATCCTCCCTTTTTATTTCAAAACATTCCACTATATATCAATAAATCGTTTTTTAAACAGTTAGATTCAACAATAACCTCATTCATTTGGAACTCAAAACACCCACGTATCCGAAGAGCGACCCTACAAAGACCTCAGGCAGAAGGTGGCATGGCTTTACCTAATTTTCAGTTTTATTACTGGGCAGCAAACATACAAGCCATAAAAACCTGAACACAAATAAATGGAATATTTTCTTTTGATGCTGATTTTCTAATATCTGTCAATCTTTCATGGTACAGAAACAGACTTGCAGTCATTTGAATTCATTTTCTACCAGGTTCGCTTCCCGGGTCCTCCCTGCGTGAGGTTGGCATGTTCTCCCCGTGTCTGTGTGGGTTTCCTCCAGGCGCTCCGGTTTCCTCCCACAGTCCAAAGACATGCAGGTTAGGTGGACTGGCGATTCTAAATTGTCCATAGTGTGTGCTTGGTGTGTGGGTGTGTTTGTGTGTGTCCTGCAGTGGGTTGGCACCCTGCCCGGGATTGGTTCCTGCCTTGTGCCCTGTGTTGGCTGGGATTGGCTCCAGCAGACCCCCGTGACCCTGTGTTCGGATTCAGCGGGTTGGAAATGATGGATGATTATAACTGACAACTTATAAAAGTCCCAAATTCAGTATCTCGGAAAATTAGAATATTGTGAAAAGGTTCAATATTGAAGACACCTGGTGCCACACTCTAATCAGCTAATTAACTCAAAACACCTGCAAAAGCCTTTAAATGGTCTCTCAGTCTAGTTCTGTAGGCTACACAATCATGGGGAAGACTGCTGACTTGACAGTTGTCCAAAAGACGACCATTGACACCTTGCACAAGGAGGGCAAGACACAAAAGGTCATTGCTAAAGAGGCTGGCTGTTCATAGAGCTCTGTGTCCAAGCACATTAATAGAGAGGCGAAGGGAAGGACAAGATGTGGTAGAAAAAAGTGTACAAGCAATAGGGATAACCGCACCCTGGAGAGGATTGTGAAACACAAAAGAGTGGACTGCAGCTGGAGTCAACGCTTCCAGAACCACCACGCACAGACGTATGCAAGACATGGGTTTCAGTTGTCGCATTCCTTGTGTCAAGCCACTCTTGAACAAGAGACAGCGTCAGAAGCTTCTCGCCTGGGCTAAAGACATGAAGGACTGGACTGCTGCTGTGTGGTCCAAAGTTATGTTCTCTGATGAAAGTAAATTTTGCATTTCCTTTGGAAATCAAGGTCCCAGAGTCTGAAGGAAGAGAGGAGAGGTACAGAATCCACGTTGCGTGAGATCCAGTGTAAAGTTTCCACAGTCAGTGATGGTTTGGGGTGCCATGTCATCTGCTGGTGTTGGTCCATTGTGTTTTCTGAGGTCCAAGGTCAACGCAGCCGTCTACCAGGAAGTTTTAGAGCACTTCATGCTTCCTGCTGCTGACGAACTTTATGGAGATGCAGATTTCATTTTCCAACAGGACCTGGCACTAGTGCCAAAGCTACCAGTATCTGGTTTAAGGACCATGGTATTCTTGTTCTTGATTGGCCAGCAAACTCACCTGACCTTAACCCCATATGGGGTATTGTGAAGAGGAAGATGCAATAGATAGATAGATAGATAGATAGTACACCAGACCCAACAATTCAGAAGAGCTGAAGGCCACTATCAGAGCAACATGGGCTCTCATAACACCTGAGCAGTGCCACAGACTGATAGACTCCATGCCACGCCGCATTGCTGCAGTAATCCAGGCCAAAGGAGCCCCAACTAAATACTGAGTGCTGTACCTGCTCATACTTTTCATGTTCATACCTTTCAGTTGGCCAACATTTCTAAAAATCCTTTATTTGCATTGGTCTTAATTGATATCCTAATTTTCCGAGATACTGAATTTGGGACTTTCATTAGTTGTCAGTTATAATCATCAACATTAAAAGAAATAAACATTTGAAATACATCAGTCTGTGTGTAATGAATGAATCTAATATACAAGTTTCACTTTTTGAATGGAATTACTGAAATAAATCAACTTTGTCATGATATTCTAATTTTATGACCTGCACCTGTAGATAGATAGATAGATAGATAGATAGATAGATAGATAGATAGATAGATAGATAGATAGATAGATAGATAGATAGATAGATAGATACTTTATTAATCTCAAGGGGAAATTCACAATAGTGAATTGTCAACATGTAAAAAAGTATTATTCTTCTAATTAATCTCTTTTCACATTAACATAGGTTAAAACAACTTGAACACTTTGTCAGTTTAAATGGAGTACATGTTACCTGCGGTTCTGATTCTTCCCCTTCTGGTTCCTTGAATAAGTCTTCTGCACCAAACTTTAAAATTGCTGTCAATTCCTCCTTGTTAAATGGATTTGAACTAAAAAAATACAAGATACACACACACACACATTTTATGTGATTTAAAACTCCATTAAAATATTCTTGTTTTCATTATGGTCAATATCCAATACTACAAAATGTTTATTTCAGGTGTTTTAGGGAATTTAGTGCCTATACAAACAATGTTGGTTTAAATACTGTTTCCAGCGGTTTAAAATTAATAAAACTACCAGACTATTCCACTGTTTTATTAAATGTTATTAATGTGTATTTAAATGCAAATGCTTTTGGAACTGAAATTAATAAGTACTTTTATGTTGAGTATTGTCAAAAAATGTTAATTAAAAACAGTGCAGTTTTGTTTTGTAACACAACTAAAAAAAGAAAATCATAGATGCTGCTGAACCGCACAAAAAAGCATGTACTATAATTCTACATTTTCACACCAGACACCATTTACTGTAAATTACCTGACATTTGCAGGACGTTAAGAAAGTAACATCTTTATAAATAATGATACAGAACTTTAAATCAAGGCAAGGTGAACTTTATTACGTATTATGGTATAACCTCCTTGGTATTAACCCCAAGCATAACTTGGGCTGGGAATTCTATGCAATTATGGTTTAACCAGAGTCAGGCCTACTACAGTAATAAGTGTTAAGCCTGATTATCTCTCGGGACAGTATTCTGCTGCCATCTAGTGGATGAAATAACAACATGCTGACTATATATATATCTACAGTGATCCCTCGCTATATCGCGCTTCGCGGCTTCACTCTATCGCGGATTTTATATGTAAGCATATTTAAATATATATCGCAGATTTTTTGCTGGTTCGCGGATTTCTGAGGACAATGGGTCTTTTAATTTCTGGTACATGCTTCCTCAGTTGGTTTGCCCAGTTGATTTCATACAAGGGACGCTATTTGCAGATGGCTGAGAAGCTACCCAACTTACTTTCTCTCTTTCGCTGACTTTCTCTGATCCTGACGTAGGGGGTGTGAGCAGGGGGGCTGTTCGCACACCTAGACGATACGGACGCTCGTCTAAAAATGCTGAAAGATTATCTTCACGTTGCTACCTTCTGTGTGCAGCTGCTTCGTGAAGCGACATGCTACACGGTGCTTCGCATACTTAAAAGCTCAAAGGGTACGTATTGATTTTTGACTTTGTTTTTCTCTGTCTCTCTCTCTCTCTCTCTCTCCCTGCTCCTGACGGAGGGGGTGTGAGCTGCTGCCTTCAACAGCTTTGTACCGGCGGTGCTTCGCATACTTAAAAGCCAAACAGCCCTATTGATTTGTTTGCTTTCCTCTCTGTTTCCTTTGAAGAGGAACATATGTTTGCATTCTTTTAATTGTGAGACAGAACTGTCATCTCTGTCTTGTCATGGAGCACAGTTTAAACTTTTGAAAAAGAGACAAATGTTTGTTTGCAGTGTTTGAATAACGTTCCTGTCTCTCTACAACCTCCTGTGTTTCTGCGCAAATCTGTGACCCAAGCATGACAATATAAAAATAACCATATAAACATATGGTTTCTACTTCGCGGATTTTCTTATTTCGCGGGTGGCTCTGGAACGCAACCCCCGCGATGGAGGAGGGATTACTGTATACTAATAAAAGGCAAAGCCCTCACTGACTGACTGACTGACTCATCACTAATTCTCCAACTTCCCGTGTAGGTGGAAGGCTGAAATTTGGCAGGCTCATTCCTTACAGCTTACTTACAAAAGTTTGGCAGGTTTCATTTCGAAATTCAAAGCGTAATGGTCATAACTGGAACCTCTTTTTTCTCCATATACTGTAATGGAGTGCATCTCGATAGCCGTGGGAGGCGGACTTGCATATCGCGTCATCACGCCACCCACGTAATCACGTGAACTGACTGTGAACAAAGTACGTACAAAACAAGGAAGAGCCCGAAAGAGCGCTGAAGAAAACATTCATTACACAATTCCAAAAGGCAGCGAAACAATAAGAAGCGAGCGAGTGACGCATACAAGCATATTCATAAGTGCAGCTACAACGGTAAGTTTAAATTAAGTTTATAGAAACGCTCCCGCTTGCAATACCATATTCGCGACAAACAAGTTTAATGAGAAGACACGAGGGCACCGTGTAAACCTAAACTTTAAATTAAGTTCATAGACTTACAAAAGGTTGCCATTGATTTGAGGCAAGATTGCTTTTCTCCTGTACAACTATACGTTGCATTCTTAACAGTAAGCTTGCACGGCCTGGTCATATTACAACCGGCGTAAGAAGCGAGCGAGTGATGCATACAAGCATATTCATAAGTGCAGCTACAACCGTAAGTTTAAATTAAGTTTATAGAAATGCTCCCGCTACCGTTTGCAATACCATATTCGCGACATACAAGTTTAATGAGAAGACACGAGGGCACCGTGTAAACCTAAAGTTTAAATTAAGTTCATAGACCTACAAAAGGTTGCCATTGATTTGAGGCAAGATTGCTTTTCTCCTGTACAACTATACGTTGCATTCTTAACAGTAAGCTTGCACGGCTTGGTCATATTACAACCGGAGTGCTTAACTGACAACGTGGTATACAAAGAGAACTATAACAATCGTAAAAAAAGAAAAAAAACCAGCGGTGAACCCGTGGATTAAATGAAAAGGCGGCTTCCTTGGCGAAGCAAGGAAAAAGGAAGACCTTATATGGCGTTCGTTTATAAAACAGCGGAAAAGCAGTGTTGAGGCTGCTTCACAAAAAAACAGCAGAGCGCCTTATATGAGCAGGCAGTCAGCTAAAGAAGGGAATCAATAAATAACTATAATCTTAATAAACGAACAAAAAATACCGGAGAATCCGCGGACTACATAAAGCAAATGGGTACCTGAACAGAACAGTGAGTCTCAAATAGCTACACAATAACTATAACAATCGTTATAAACGAACAATAAAAGAATACAGAACCGCTAAGCTAGGAGAAAGGATGGCCTTATATGGCGTTCGTTTATAAAACAGCGGAGAGGCTGTTTAAAGGCAGCTTAACAAAAAAAACAGATCCTTAACAAATTGTTATTGGTATATTTTCCCTCAATTTAAAAAGGTTTTCTTTTCTTCTTAATAAAAATTTAAAAGCAGTACTTCACCGCTGCGAAGCGTGGGGATTTGGATATATATATATATATATAGATATAGATTATATAGATATAGATTATATAGATATAGATATATAGATATGTATGTATATATATATATATATATATATATATATATATATATATATATATATATATATATATATATATATATATATGTGAATGTATGTATGTATATATGTATGTCTATATATATATATATATATATATATATATATATATATATATATATATGTAGATATGTATATATATGTGTATATATATGTAGATATGTATATATGTCAATGAAATTCAAAGCGTAACGGTCATAACTGGAACCTCTTTTTTGTCCATATACTGTAATGGTCTGCAGCTCGCTGGCCTTGGGAGGCGGAGTTGCGTATCGCGTCATCACGCCTCCCACGTAATCACGTGAACTGACTGTGAACGCAGTACGTAGAAAACAAGGAAGAGCCCTAAAGAGCGCTGAGACAGGCTGTGTAAAGGCAGCTTCACAAAAAAACAGGTTTTCTTTTCTTCTTAATTAAAATTTAAAAGCAATACTTCACCGCTGCGAAGCCCGGGAATTTGGCTATATGCAGTGAGTGTGTATGCCTGATAGATAGATAGATAGATAGATAGATACTTTATTAATCCCAATGGGAAATTCACATTCTTCAGCAGCAGCATACTGATACAATAAATAATATTAAATTAAAGAATGATAATAATACAGGTGAAAAAAAAACAGACAATAACTATGTATAATGTTAAATGTTAACGTTTACCCCCCCTGGTGGAATTAAAGAGTCGCATAGTTTGGGGGAGGAACGATCTCCTCAGTCTGTCAGTGGAGCAGGACAGTGACAGCAGTCTGTCGCTGAAGCTGCTCTTCTGTCTGGAGATGACATTATTTAGTGGATGCAGTGGATTCTCCATAATTGATAGGAGCCTGCTGAGCGCCCTTCGCTCTGCCACAGATGTTAAACTGTCCAGCTCCATGCCAACAATAGAGCCTGCCTTCCTCACCAGTTTGTCCAGGCGTGAGGCGTCTTTCCTCTTAATGCTGCCTCCCCAGCACACCACTGCGTAGAAGAGGGCGCTCGCCACAACTGTTTGATAGAACATCTGCAGCATCTTATTGCAGATGTTGAAGGAAGCCAGCCTTCTAAGGAAGTATAACCGGCTTTGTGCTTTCTTGCACAGCGCATCAGTATTGGCAGTCCAGTCTAATTTATCATCCAGCTGCACTCCCAGATATTTATAGGTCTGCACCATCTGCACACAGTCACCTTTGATGATCACTGGGTCTATGAGGGGTCTGGGCCTCCTAAAATCCACCACCAGCTCCTTGGTTTTGCTGGTGTTCAGGTGTAGGTGGTTTGAGTCGGACCATTTAACAAAGTCATTGATTAGGTCCCTATACTCCTCCTCCAGCCCATTCCTAATACAGCCCACGATAGCAGTGTCATCAGCGAACTTTTGCACATGGCAGGACTCCGAGTTGTATTGGAAGTCCGATGTATATAGGCTGAACAGGACCGGAGAAAGTACAGTCCCTTGTGGCGCTCCTGTGTTGCTGACCACAATGTCAGACGTGCAGTTCCCAAGACGCACATACTGAGGTCTGTCTTTAAGATAGTCCACGATCCATGCCACTAGGTATGAATCTAATCCCATCTCTGTCAGCTTGTCCCTAAGGAGCAGAGGTTGGATTGTGTTGAAGGCGCTAGAGAAGTCTAGAAACATAATTCTTACAGCACCACTGCCTCTGTCCAAATGGGAGAGGGATCGGTGTAGCATATAGATGATGGCATCTTCCGCTCCCACCTTCTCCTGATATGCAAACTGCAGAGGGTCAAGGGCGTGTTGAACCTGTGGCCTCAGGTGGTGAAGCAGCAGCCTCTCCATGGTCTTCATCACATGTGATGTCAGAGCAACAGGCCGAAAGTCATTCAGCTCACTAGGACGTGATACCTTTGGGACTGGGGTGATACAAGATGTTTTCCAAAGCCTCGGGACTCTCCCCTGTTCCAGGCTCAGGTTGAAGATGCGCTGTAGAGGACCCCCCAGCTCCGATGCACAGACCTTCAGCAGTCGTGGCGATACTCCATCTGGACCCGCTGCTTTGCTGGCACGAAGTCTCCTCAGCTCTCTGCTCACTTGCGCTGTTGTTATTATGGGTGGGGATGTTTTTCCTATGCTGGTATCAGCAGAAGGATGTGTGGAGGGTGCAGTACTCCGAGGTGAGAGTGAGAGTGGGTTAGGGTGGTCAAACCTGTTAAAAAAGTTGTTCATTTGGTTTGCTCTCTTCACGTCTCTCTCAATGGTGGTACCCCGCTTCGAGCTGCAGCCAGTGATGATCTTCATCCCATCCCACACTTCCTTCATGCTGTTATTCTGCAACTTCTGCTCCAGCTTTCTCCTGTACTGCTCCTTCGCCGCCCTGAGTTGGACTCGGAGTTCCTTCTGCACGCGCTTGAGCTCATGCTGATCACCGTCTTTAAAAGCCCTTTTCTTCTGATTCAAAAGGCCCTTGATGTCACTTGTAATCCATGGCTTGTTGTTAGCATAGCAGCGTACTGTTCTTACTGGAACTACAATGTCCATACAGAAGTTGATGTAGTCAGTAGTGCAGTCAACAACTTCCTCAATGTTCTCATTATGAGATCCCTGCAGGATATCCCAGTCTGTAGTTCCAAAAAGTTCTCTCAGAGTATTCTCAGCCTCCGGGGTCCACTTCCTGAATGATCGTGTGGTTGTAGGTAGGACTCTAACTTTTGGTTTATAGTGAGGCTGAAGCTGAACCAGGTTATGATCTCCTTTCCCAAGCGCAGGCAGCGGGGTGGCACTGTATGCGTCTTTAACGTTTGCATACAGTAAATCAATAGTCTTATTTCCCCGGGTGTTACAGTCCACATACTGGGAAAATGCAGGCAATGTTTTGTCCAGCGTCACATGGTTAAAGTCTCCAGCGATTAGCACAAGCGCCTCGGGGTGCTGCGTTTGTAACTTAGCAACAGCGGAATGGATGATGTCACTCGCTGACTCCACGTCTGCCCGAGGAGGAATATACACGATGACAACAATGACATGTCCAAACTCTCTGGGCAAATAGTAGGGACGTAAACTTACGGCCAACAGTTCGATATCCCTGCAGCAAGTGGAGATTTTGATGTTAACATGTCCAGAGTGACACCACCGTGTATTAACATAGAGAGCGAGTCCTCCTCCTTTGTGCTTACCACAGGCACTTGCATCTCTGTCCGCTCTAACTGTGCTAAACCCGGATAGCTCCACGTTGGCATCTGGAATGGTGTTATTTAGCCACGTTTCGCAGAAACACAACAAACTGCATTCTCTGATGAGCCCAGAATTAGGGCGAAACACGTGTCGCGTACTCTTTGCATTATTTGACAGTAAACTATTTTCAACCATTCTATGATCTGCTTCTCACAACTGAAGGCACCGTGGCTGATGTTAGCTGACTTGCTGGCCAACCATAAGCGTTACCTGGTAGGTAACCACCCATACAATCAGATTGTGATTCAGACTACGAATGCCGTGAATAATATATATATATATATATATATATATATATATGTGAATGTATGTATGTATGTCTATATATATATGTGCATATGTATATATATGTAGATATGTATGTATATATATGTACATATGTATATATATATGTATATGTGGATGTATATATGTATATGTATATATATGTTTACATAACCTCTTTAACACACTACTTCTCCGCTGCGAAGCGCGGGAATTTTGCTAGTATATATATATATATATATATATATATATATGGAAGTGAATGTCTGTGATATGGTTTGCATATTTGCAGCTGGAGATCCACAAAGGGAGAAGATGAATCACGTATCATACTGTAAAGTACTTTTTATTCCTGAGCTTTCAGCCCCTGCCCCTTTCAGACACTGACCTAAGACCCCCTCACCCCCCCCCACCATATATTGCCTTTGATTCTTGTATGTCTAAGCATTACCCTCTGATGACGGCTCCTGGCAGGGGCTGAAAGCCTCAGGAATAAAAACTACTTTACAGTATGATACGTGATTCATCTTCTCCCTTTGTGGATCTCCAGCTGCAAATATATATGAGAGGGATGATCGTTAGGAAAATTGCATCGCAAACGAAGGTGCCTAAGTAGAAAATTGATATAATTTGTTTTTAAAATTCTTAATAAATACAGTTTAAAAAAGTGCAGAAACTTTTTGAACATCCCTCGTATATATACGAGGAGGGACCCAAAAATAATGAGAAATTAAAATAAATAAATAAATAAATTTTCCCTGAAAATTTCCAAAATTTATTCACCCTCAAAATACTCTCCCTAAGACACAATACACTTCTCCCCTGTTAAATACCATATTAATTTCAAGATTCTGTTATTAACATTCACAGTTCTTCATAGCCTCATATCCTGCTTCATATCTTTCGGATCTGCAACGTATTTATACACCTGCTCGTACTCTGAGATCTTCTTATTCAAATCTCTTGGTTACACCCTCTGCTCATTTATCAACTGTGGGGTCTAGATTCTTTAGCTTTATTGCTCCTTGCCTCTGGAACTTCCTTCCTCAAGATATCCATAGCATTGATTCAATTCCCATCTTCAAATCCTGACTTAAATTATCTTTTTAAACTGAACTACTCCCCTTGCCTTGAAAGGCATCTTTAAATAAACAAATTAATATTATTATTATTATTACTATTATTATCATTAATAAAATGAAATATGCAAAATAAATTAAGAATTTTAAACACAAAATAATTCCAAAAACAGCAAGAAATCTTACTTTGAATTTCCTGAGTTGTTATCCAGAACAGTGCGACCAGTTGTGTCCATTCTTTGGATAACAAGGTGATCTAAAACCATCTTTTTCTTGGCTCGTTCAATAATATCTTCTTCTACTGTTCCCTTTGTAACCAATCGGTATATATTGACCTTTAAAAAAATTTTGATGAAATGTTCCTTATTGTGCTGATGCACAATATTTTCATGTTTAAAAAATAACACAGGTATTTTATTTTCATATTATAATAATAATGCATTTTACTTATACGGCACTTTACACTTGTAGTAAATCTCAAAGTGCTACATAAAAAGTTTAAACAAAGGCAATACAAGTTAAAAACAGAGATAAAACAACAATAATTAGTAGCATTCTTGTTAATATGCTTTCCTAAATAGAAAAGTATTTAGCTGTTTTTTAAAATTATTGCATATTATGATTTTTTCCAAGAGAATTTCCAGTGCAAGCTTACTAATAGAAGAAGTTCAAAACTACAGTGAAGTGAGTGAAAATATCTGTTAGTTCTTGACAAATACAATATACAGTGACAAAAGGCAAAAGCTCAACATAATGTGCTGCAAAAATTATGTCCAAACTGCACCTTTTGAGCGCAAGTAAAAAGAAGCCAGACATGCATTCTATGAATCAAGGACACAGAAACAAAAAAATCGAATACCCAGCAAAGCTGGCATAAGATCTTCCACACATTCAAGGAGACAAATGATCGGAAAGGATTGACAGTTAAAAAAAAAAAAAGTTTCTAAATTATTATTCAATATTACAAAGTATTCTTCACTGACCTGTTCTACAAGGAATGTTAAAATGATGTAAATGCTTTTATTATGAAGCCTTAAAATTAAAGTTATTAGGATAGGGGAATTGCTAAGTGTCACCCTAACCATGATGAAAAGTATCAAGTTCTTTGAAAAAAGTAAATGTCTAACAGGGAATTGTATGAGACTGGCAAAATCCATCAAAGAAAATATGACTCAGCAACTGATAATAAGAGCTTGTCTGAGTTATAGTGTGACTGGGCAGTCACAAGGATAGTTTGCTGTTTGGGCTCAAAAAGCAGGTAGCACTGCTAATTACTGTAAAGAGACCAGGGTTCTCAGCCCAGGTCCTCCCGGCCTGGAGTATGTATGTTCTTCCTGTGTCTGTGTGGGTTTCCTCCCATAGATTCCAGGCCCCACAATAGTACTTTGATTAAGCAAGGTTCAGAAAATGGTATGGTGTGGAGTCACAAAACATTTACACTTTTTTGTGTATCACAGAATGTATGCAAACATGCCAAATGCAATACACAATTATGATCATTACATTTATTTGTAGTCAACAAGCTGATATTTACCGTAAGTAGGATTGTCTTGATACTGAAATGTACAACTTCAATACGATACTTTGAACATCTCAAAATTGAAGGTGTTAAAAAAAGGTAAATTTACTATATAAAGATAAGGTTCTTGTTGAGGACGTGCACTTGTTCAAAATCCTCTGAGAATGTCATATCTAAACTCAATAAAATGCCAAAATGAATAGTACTCAGTCCTCTATAAACATAAACAAGTGAAAATATTATATCAATGAAAACAATATTTTTCTTGAGGTGCTAAATGTACCACCTTCTTATGGTTTGTTATAGAGGTGAGCTGTGTGTTATTAAGCACAACAGCATTTCACTCAAAAGTTAATTTTCTTCTGACCAGTACAGGAGAAAGTAGGGTGAAATGACACCTTTTATTGGCTAACTACATAGATTACAAATGCAAGCTTTCGAGGCAGCTAAGGCCCCTTCATCAGGCAAGGTGTAACCTCTTTCATCAGGTTTTCAATTCCATGTGAATCCGGTACATTGTGGTGTCTGGTATATCCATAGCAGTAGAGTGTTGTACCGTGTTAGCCATAGATTGATACAGGAGAAAGTGTAACACTTTACCTGATGAAGGGGCCTTAGCTGCCTCGAAAGCTTGCATTTGTAATCTATTTAGTTATTCAATAAAAGGTGTAATTTCACCCTACTTTCTCCTATATCAATCTATGGCTAACACGGTACAACACTCTACTTCTGACCAGTGTAAAAGTATTTGTCTTGTAGCTTGCATGCCTGATAGCTTTGGGGGATGGACGGACAGACAGCCAGACAGATATAACTTTATTCATCCCCAGGGGAAAATGTTTTGCAGAAGCCCTTTAAATAAATAAACATGAATAGATTGATAAGCAAGTAAATAAATACATAAATATACACAAACACAGTTTGGTCACACACTGGAACTACTACAAAGCAAGAAAACTTCAAAAGAAAGATAACTCCTGGCTGTCACCATCACAATAAGGCGTTACACAGATGTATTACTGTTGGTGTAAGTGAGCCTGAGTAGCGTTTCTTGACACACTTGTTCTGAATAATTTGTTGGTTGAAAGTCCTCAGTGTTAGTACCTCAGAGGGAGAATGTGAAGCACTGTTCATAATAGCAGTCAATTTTCTTTTTTTTTTATTCTCTTGTTCGCTACTACTCCCAGCAGTGCAAAAAAAATGTGTCCTATAACTTAACTTGCCCTTTTAATTAGTCTGTTGATTCAGTGGGCGTCTCTTAAAGTGATGTTACCAGACCAGCACACCACAGTATAGAAAAATGCATTGGCCATCACAGAGCTGTAGAAGATGTGAAGGATGTCACTTCCCACATTAAAGGAATGTGTTTTCCTAGGGAAAAGAGCCTGCTCTGTTCTTTCTTACATAGTTCCTCTGTGTTCTGAGACGAGTCTAACCTGTCATTAATGTTCACACCCAAGTATTTGTAGCAGTGGACCACCTCTACATCCACTTTCTGAAAAGTGACTGGACAGGTACTGTACTTGGTTTTACTTATGTTAAGATTCAGGCAATTCTCTTTGCACCAAGAAACAAAGCTCTCCATCTGACTGCTATACTGTCTCATTCCCTTTATCAATATACCCCATAAGCGCAGAACCATCTGATAATTTCTGCTAGTGACTTGAACTGGTTTTGTATTAAGAGTCTGAGGTGTACAGAGAAAAGAAAAAATGAGACAGGACTGTTCCTTGTGGTGGTTCAGTGTTGTTCATATCCATATCAGAAACACTGTCCTTGTGTCGCACTAACTGCAGTCTGCCCGATAAATAGTCCATTATCCAGGACACAATAGGGTCATCCACCTTCATATCTCTGACCTTACTCCTTAACAGGGATGGCTGGATGGTATTGAAGGCAGTGGATATATAACAAAAACATAATTCTCACAGTGCTACCAGTGTTATCCAGGTGAGAATAAACACTCCATTCCGTTCTTTGTCCAATAGGCAAACTGTAGTGGGTCCAGGTTGTCATCCACAATATAGTCCAAGATTAATCTCTCAGAGATCTTCATGATAAGAGGTACAAGTGGCACTGGTCTGTAGCTGTTAGGTGAAGAGACACCAGCCTTCTTTGGAACAGGAACAATATAGGATGTTTTCCACAGCAGTGGCACTTTCTGAAGCCTTTGGGACAGATTGAACAGGTGACAGAGGACACTACAAAGTTGGTCAGCACAGGCCTTAAGAACTTGAAGACTGACTCCATCTAGTTCCGCTGCTTTTCCTGTGTGTAGCTTCCTCAGTTATCTTGTTACTTGGTCTTCAGTTATGGACAGTCCACAACAGTTGTCAGAGGTGGACATGTCACTAGCCATTCCAGTTGACGTGATAAGAGTTGTTAATGTAGTAGGAACTGGGTGGAGTAGACTGGTCATTGGAAGAAGGTGGAAGTGGGAGAGAAAATTTAATCAAAAAATTGTTTCAGGGTGTTAGCTTTTTCCACATCCCTTTCTAGGACCTTAGCCCTGGATTGCTTGAGTCCAGAAATTATACTCAGTCCATTCCAGA
Organism: Erpetoichthys calabaricus; assembly: GCF_900747795.2. NCBI lineage: Eukaryota > Metazoa > Chordata > Cladistia > Polypteriformes > Polypteridae > Erpetoichthys > Erpetoichthys calabaricus. The sequence continues at coordinate 66,444,563 of NC_041410.2, read as the reverse complement.
CACCCTTCATGCTATTCTGAGTGAGCTTGTTTTCTATTTTAGCTTTGCAAGTTTCCTTTCCTTCACTTAGCTTTTTCTTTAGCATATGATCTATGTCCTTCAGAGACACTTTACCACTGGATTTGAATGCCTTCTTTTTCTCATTCAGGAGACCTTTCAGTTCCTTAATAATCCAGAGCTTTTTGGAAAGCAATGCACTGTCTTTGTGGGCACCACTGTGTCAATACAGTAAGTTAATACAGTCTGTGATGCAGTGACAGAATTACTTAATATTATCATGAAAACCTTTAAAAAAAGGCAAATGTCCAGCCAATGTCATAGCAAGTTATTAACAATGACATCATCTCCTAAAGACCGTTTTTTAAAACAATAGTGAACTATGGTTCACGCACAAACAAGAATTTAAAAGTGATGGTGCTAGCTCATAAACATTTCGGCATCAACTCATTCCATTACTCCTGTGAACAGTCTTATCAGCTTAACACTTTGAAATTAATACACACCAGGTTTATTTACTTGTTGAAGCAAAATAATGCTAATGTCATTATTGGACATTTTATGGTTGCTTCAGTTTAGCTTTGGGCATTAAAATTGGCTGTTGGCTCAACAACACACATTTATCAGTAAAACAGTTTACTGAGGAATCTTGTTTAATGTTTTAGTGATGTAGAAATTGAAGTTGTCACCAGTCTGTTCAAATTCTTTGTTTAGGTTTGCGTGTCAATTTTTAGGCACTTTGCAAAGTTTGTTGTGTTAGCAGATTTGGTTGATACTTCTTTGAAGAATCTTTGCCATGTAAGCTTCTTATGCTCATTTGCCTTGAGGTCAAAGTATTTTCATACAGCATTTCTACTGCTGCACTTTTTGGCAGCAGGTGCCATTTCCAGCATGCTAATTAAGAGGAGGCAAATCTGCTACTCTGTTTTGGGATTGGTGTATGTGTGGTACGGTAGAATATTAAAATAAAGAACAAGTAGGTTGGCCATTTGACAAAGACAGAATTTATATAATGGAAAACAAGCACTGAAACCTTTCCAAAATTTCAGAATCAATATGTACAGTCATATGAAAAGGTTTGGGAACCCCTCTCAGCCTGCATAATAATGTACTCTACTTTCAACAAAAAAGATAACAGTGGTATCTCTTTCATTTCCTAGGAATATCTGAGTACTGGGGTGTTTTCCGAACAAAGATTTTTAGTGAAGTAGTATTTAGTTGTATTGAAATTAAATCAAATGTGAAAAACTGGCCGTGCAAAAATTTGGGTCCCCTTGTAATTTTGCTGATTTGAATGCATGTAACTGCTCAACACTGATCACTTGCAACACCAAATTGGTTGGATTAGCTCGTTAAGCCTTGAACTTCATAGACTGTGGTGTGTCCAATCATGAGAAAAGGTATTTAAGGTGGTCAATTGCAAGTTGTGCTTCCCTTTGACTCTCCTCTGAAGAATGACAGCATGGGATCCTCAAAGCAACTCTCAAAAGATCTGAAAACAAAGATTGTTCAGTATCATGGTTTAGGGGAAGTGTACAAAAAGCTATCTCAGAGGTTTAAACTGTCAGTTTCAACTGTAAGGAATGTAATCAGGAAATGGAAGGCCACAGGCACAGTTGCTGTTAAACCCAAGTCTGGCAGGCCAAGAAAAATACAGGAGCGGCATATGCGCAGGATTGTGAGAATGGTTACAGGCAACCCACAGATCACCTCCAAAGACCTGCAAGAAAATCTTGCTGCACATGGTGTATCTGTACATCATTCTACAATTCAGCACAATTTGCACAAAAAACATCTGTATGGCAGGGTGATGAGAAAGAAGACCTTTCTGCACTCACACCACAAACAGAGTCGCTTGTTGTATGCAAATGCTCATTTAGCCAGATTCATTTTGGAACAAAGTGCTTTGGACTGATGAGACAAAAATTGAGTTATTTGGTCATAACAAAAAGCGCTTGCATGGCGGAAGAAGAACACCGCATTCCAAGATAAACACCTGCTACCTACTGTCAAATTTGGTGGAGGTTTCATCATGCTGTGGGGCTAGTTCAGGGACTGGGGCCCTTGTTAAAGTTGAGGGTCAGATGAATTCAACCCAATATCAACAAATTCTTCAGGATAATGTTCAAGCATCAGTCACAAAGTTGAAGTTACGCAGGGGTTGGATATTCCAACAAGACAATGACCCAAAACACAGTTTGAAATCTACAAAGGCATTCATGCAGAGGGAGAAGTACAATGTTCTGGAATGGCCATCACAGTCCCCTGACTTGAATATCATCGAAAATTTATGGGATGATTTGAAGCAGGCTGTCCATGCTCGGCAGCCATCAAATTTAACTGAACTGGAGAGATTTTTTATGGAAGACTGGTCAAAAATACCTCCATCCAGAATCCAGACACTCATCAAAGGCTATAGGAGACGTCTAGAGGCTGTTATAGTTGCAAAAGGAGTCTCAACTAAGTATTGATGTAATATCTCTGTTGAGGTGCCCAAATTTATGCACCTGTCTAATTTTGTTATGATGCATATTGCATATTTTCTATTAATCCAATAAACTTAATGTCACTGCTGAAATACTACTGTTTCTATAAGGCATGTCATATATTAAAAGAGAAGTTGCTACTTTGAAAGCTCAGCCAATGATAAACAAAAATCCAAATTAAGAGGGGTTCCCAAACTTTTTCATATGACTGTATTGTAAAAAATGGTTATTTTTGTCAACACTAACTTTAAATTATTAAAGTTAACTGCATACTTCACGTAAGTGTTATACCATGGCAGTGAACATAAACAAAAATGATTGAAACAAAGTGAGCATACATTTCAGACATAAATACTGCACATACAAGTACAGCAGTTATACACAAATGGTTTAATGGCTAGCAAACACAAATGCACATGCACATACACGCACACATTAATGATTAACAGATAAAATTTGCAAAGCTACAAACAGTCACTGATATAATTAAGGCTCCTACCTGTTTTTTCTGACCAATCCTGTGAGCTCGGGCTTGAGCTTGCAAGTCATTTTGAGGATTCCAGTCAGAGTCAAAAATAACTACTGTGTCGGCAGAAGCCAAGTTGATTCCCAAACCTCCTGCCCGTGTAGAAAGCAGAAAGCAGAAATCCTAACAAAACAAACAAACATCAATATTGAATAGTATCTAACCAAGATCTGTGGGATCATATTGTTGAAAGGAACAGAGAAGAAGAGTCAAATACAAGAATACACAGTATTGTAAAAAATTATAAAGATGATCATTGAGAATTGGAGGAAATATGGCTCCAGTAGAACACAGCAAATATCAACTTGTTCCTCCATAATTGGTGACCAGGTAAGGAGATAGTTCAAACTAGAGGCTATCAAAATCTAACAATAATTTAAGGGAGGAGTGTAGGAGTGTATGGTGGTCTCTAGCTACGGCATGTTACAATAATCTAAAAATTTTGGCAACAAATCTACAATAAGGTTAGGTTTAGGTTAGGTTAGGTTTCTCTATTTAGTCATGTTTACACAGGAAAACATGAAATTTGCCTTCTCAGTTGCATCTAATAACAGGTAACAGACAGAATGAAATAAAACAGACAAATAGAAATAAGAAAGGTTAAGGTAAGGCAGTTAGATAAAACATATTTATACCAAGCAAAAAAAAAAAAAAAAAAGGTAACAGGATATATATCAAAACCTTAAACATTATCTCCGATATTTCTTATTGAAAAGTCGTATGGCACTAGGAAGAAAGGAGTTTCTGGAGCGATTTGTGTGGGTTTTCAAAGCAACTATCCTTCCTGATTTACTGAAGTTTAGTTCTACATGTAATGGATGTCTGTCATCAGTTGAGATGATTTCCAGTTTCTTTAGCATTGCCCTCTGACACACACTAGTCAAATCATCTACATCAGCCCCAATAACTTTAGCTGCATACTTCGTAATCTGCTGGAGCTTTTTTGAGTTTTGGTTTGTCAGACTATTAAACCAGGCAATGAAAGTGATCACGGACTGGATCATACTACGATAGAAGGACAACATGAGGTCCTTGTCTACTTTAAATAGTTTGAGTTTATGGAGGAGAAATAAGTGCTGGTTGCATTTAGAAAATATTTTTTTTGTATTTGTATTCCAGTTAAGATTGTTATCTAGGTAAGTTCCTAAGTATTTATATTCATTCACTATTTCTACCTCCTCTCCCAGAACTACAATAGGTGAACATACAGATTTCTGTCTCTTAAAATCAAATATCATTTCTTTGGTCTTTTTTACATTCAAAGTGAGAGAGTTTTTATTGCACCAGTTTACCATACAGTCCACTTGATTTAGATAGTGGCTTTCATCCTCCCCAGATATGCATCCTATGATCATGGTGTCATCCGCATACTTAATAATGGAGCAGTGCTCATTGTTCTTTCTCAGGTCACTTGTGAACAGAGTAAACAGTAATGGTGATAAAACACACCCCTGTGGACTTCCTGTGTTTGAATGAAGAGCTTTTGAAAAAGTGTCCTGAACTTTAACTGTCTGTGAACGATTTAAAAGAAAGTTCTGAATCCATAGTGTGATAAATGGGTTTACATTCATACTGTTTAATTTCCCAATCAGTATATGAGGCTGTATAGTATTGAACGCTGAAGAAAAATCCAAAAATAGTGCTCTGACATATGAACCAGGCTGATCAAGAAAGGTATAGATTTGATGTAAGATAACAAGCAGAGCATCTTCCACACTTCTGTTTGCACAATAAGCAAATTGATTGTTGTCTTGAAAAGACTTTGTCTCTGTCATTAAAATGTTTTTCACCAAGTGTTCAAAGCATTTCATTGGAATACATCACTAGGGATGAACAGAGAGCCATACATTCACTAAGGGAAAATACAGAAATCATTATCAAACCAGCAGACAAAGGGGGTGCTTTAGTCATCATGAACTCATCAGATTACATACAGGAGGCACAAAGACAATTGTTCAATACTATGCATTATTACAAACTGCAAGAAGACCCAACAGATCTCTACAAAAAGGAACTAAAAAAAATAGTAAGTAGCTTTCCTCTTGACATCAGGGATCATGTAAACAGTTTAATTCCTGAGAACCCCAAAATGGGTTACTTCTACATGCTTCCTAAAATCCACAAAGAAGGGAACCCAGGAAGGCCTATAATCTCAGGAATTGGCTCCCTTACAGAAAATGTTTCAGGTTGGGTGGAGCACATCCTTAAACCCCTCACCCGTAATAGAACCAGCTACATCCAGGACACCACTGACTTCTTAAAAAAACTGTCTGCTTTAGGCCCCTTACCTGAGGGAACCTTACTGGCCACAATGGATGTTGAGGCACTTTACACTAACATCCCACATGATGATGGCATATTGGCATGTGAAATGTACCTCAAACAACATGATTTACCCACAAAGTCAGTAATAGAAATGATAAAATTCACTCCGACACATAATCTATTCTCTTTTGGACAGGATTGCTACTTGCAACAAATGGGGACTGCAATGGGATGTCGGTTTGCACCTCACTATGCAAATCTTTTTATGGCAAAATTGGAGGAAGATTTCATGTCAATGTGCATCGTAAAACCAATGTTGTACCTCCGTTACATAGATGACATCTTCATAATCTGGACTGCCAGTGAAAAGGACCTCCTCCATTTTCATAATGAATATAATTGTTTTCACCCCAACATAAAGCTGAAGCTGAATTACTCAAAAACAGAAGTCAGCTTCCTTGACACCACCGTTCAACTGAAAGACAACACCCTTGTAACTTCTATTTTTCACAAACCGACAGACAGACGGACCTACCTGAAAAATGATAGCTTCCACCCCAAGCATATAAGGCGCTCCATTATTTTCAGCCAAGCAATACGGTACAATCGTATTTGCTCAGACCCAACAGACCGGGATCAACAACTGCAGGAGCTCAGACAAGACTTCATCAGACAAGGTTACACACCGAAAACAACAGACACTCAAATAAGAAGAGCTACTGCCATACCCAGAGACAACCTTCTGGAATATAAAAACAAAGACAACAAGGATCGCATCCCCCTTGTTGTCACCTACAACCCACATCTTGAAACACTTCGAAAAATTATAAAAGAACTTCAGCCAATACTAAACAATGACCAAACACTTAAAAATGTATTTCCTGAACCTCCCCTCCTGGCATACAGACAACCACCAAACCTTCAACAATTAATTGTTCGAGGCTCCCTAAGTGAACCAACAGAAAATGGCACATCTCCATGCCTACAGAAAAGATGCAAAACATGTGCCCACATCTATGATACAGACCGTATAGTTATACCACACTGCCGACTTGAACATCACATCAAGGGATCATTTTCCTGCAGATCATCTAATGTAGTCTACCTAATTTTCTGCATGAAATGTCCTGACACTGCACTCTATGTGGGAGAAACTGGACAAACACTCCGCCAGAGAATGAATTTACACAGGTTCCACATTAAACATGGCAACACAGATGTTCCTGTGGCGGCCCACTTCAACAGCCATGGACACTGTGAGAAGGACTTTAAAGTCACAGTGCTTATGGGCAACTTCAAAACACAGCAAGAGAGAAAAGAATGGGAAGTTAAACTCATGCTAAAATTTAATACTTTACAACATGAATTGAATAAAGACAAGAGTTTTATGGCCAGATATGAGGATTGTTTACATCTCTCAGAATGACAGACAACCTGTCTACAGACCCACATCCATCCATTCATCCATTCTCTTCCGCTTATCCGAGGTCGGGTCGCGGGGGCAGCAGCTTGAGCAGAGATGCCCAGACTTCCCTCTCCCCGGCCACTTCTTCTAGCTCTTCCGGGAGAATCCCGAGGCGTTCCCAGGCCAGCCGGGAGACACAGTCCCTCCAGCGTGTCCTGGGTCTTCCCCGGGGCCTCCTCCCGGTTGGACGTGCCCGGAACACCTCCCCAGGGAGGCGTCCAGGAGGCATCCTGATCAGATGCCCGAGCCACCTCATCTGACTCCTCTCGATGCGGAGGAGCAGCGGCTCTACTCTGAGCCCCTCCCGGATGACTGAGCTTCTCACCCTATCTTTAAGGGAGAGCCCAGACACCCTGCGGAGGAAACTCATTTCAGCCGCTTGTATTCGCGATCTCGTTCTTTCGGTCACTACCCATAGCTCATGACCATAGGTGAGGGTAGGAACATAGATCGACCGGTAAATTGAGAGCTTTGCCTTATGGCTCAGCTCCTTTTTCACCACGACAGACCGATGCAGAGCCCGCATCACTGCGGACGCCGCACCGATCCGCCTGTCGATCTCACGCTCCATTCTTCCCTCACTCGTGAACAAGACCCCGAGATACTTGAACTCCTCCACTTGAGGCAGGATCTTGCTCCCAACCCTGAGAGGGCACTCCACCCTTCTCCGGCTGAGGACCATGGTCTCGGATTTGGAGGTGCTGATTCCCATCCCAGCCGCTTCACACTCAGCTGCGAACCGATCCAGAGAGAGCTGAAGATCACGGCCTGATGAAGCAAACAGGACAACATCATCTGCAAAAAGCAGTGACCCAATCCTGAGTCCACCAAACCGGACCCCCTCAACACCCTGGCTGCGCCTAGAAATTCTGTCCATAAAAGTTATGAACAGAATCGGTGACAAAGGGCAGCCCTGGCGGAGTCCAACTCTCACTGGAAACGGGCTCGACTTACTGCCGGCAATGCGGACCAAGCTCTGACACCGGTTGTACAGGGACCGAACCGCCCTTATCAGGGGGTCCGGTACTCCATACTCCCGGAGCACCCCCCACAGGATCCCTCGAGGAACACGGTCGAACGCCTTTTCCAAGTCCACAAAACACATGTAGACTGGTTGGGCGAACTCCCATGCACCCTCCAGGACCTATAAATGCTTACACTAAAATTTTATTGTCATATTTTAAAAAAGTTTTGAATGTATTGTCTAACTGCAAATCAGTTACCCACTGCTGTCTGACAAGCGTTCAAAGGCATTTGACCAAAATTATGTTAATTTGATGCATGCTCAAAACATGTAGCCAGTGAAGCTGGAGCTAGATTGCAACGTTTGCAGGCTGGATCTTGTCTTGTATATATTTTGGACTACATAAATGTTATCAATGAAAGATTACAAGTTGAATGATTGAATGGTTAGTGCATAGAGCTCGAGTGTACACATTGTAGCCTACCACTTCTTTTCTGAGATATTAAGTGAAAGATTCTTTCTCCACCATACCCTAGCATCTTTGAAAGGATGAGACTTTAATAATTTTGTATATTGTTGAGATATATCCGAGTCTTCAAGATCGATAGGTATTTCTTCTGGAATAAAAATGGGTGTGAGGTGTGGAAAATTGGAAATTGTGTGCTGGAAAGTTAAATTTGAAACGTAAGATCATTAGATGCAAAGAAATGATCTATATACAATTCTCCAAGTGTTTTAAACCAGATGTTTACCAAAGATTAAATAATGTGTAGATTTAAAAGGGTAGAAAAAGGTGATTATCATATAGAGGTGCAACAGATAAAAGCTTCTCTGCTTTGAAGTGCATCCTGCATTGGTTCCATATTCTGAGTGATTGATGGACAATCGGATTATTGGTATATTGATGATAATTTGTATTTACTGGGGCAAAAACAGAGATTCTTACTTGATTGTTACTGTGTAACAAGCTTATGATTAACTGTCAGATAAACTTCAAGTTTTTTACAAGCTTTTAACTAAAAACAAAAGCATTATGATACAGCTTAACAGTTTAGTCATCTCTCATTAACAGCTGTCAATTCAAGTGGGACAATGTGATGTCATGCTAAAAATTCCAAAAGTGGGATGCTAAACAAAAACCTTATAAAAATCAAAGAAAATCCAGATCACCTCTAAACAAAAAAGAATAGCCAGGCTCTACTGTATTGTAGGTTCATCTGCATTATCTGTCTTGTCTCTAGACTTTCATGTCAATATATAAGCAATTACCAATTTTTTATAATCTGTGGTATTCAATAAATTCTATTATTCTGTTTCTTAAAGTGGGTGTACCTCAGTTCCCTTGATTATCAAGTCTAATGGTTGGGAACCCCCATTTCAGAGAAAGGAAATAAAGATAAAGTAGAACATAAAATTGAACTAATGATCTGCAATGCCAAAGGCACAACCATTAATTCATTCACTCAATAACATCAATCAGTTGTACTTATCCCCATTTTCCAACACCACTACTACAACACAGTTCTCAATACAATAACAGACAACTGTCCTAATCATAAACGTCATGATCACCATTGTTCATCGTCACTTAGTTATACTGGTTAATATTAAATGCTACTCCATTGATTTGACAAAAAAAAAAACAACTTGTAAAATGAGCATTTATTATTATATCTATCTTAAAACATAAGTGAACTTTACATGACTAAAATATGCAAGTAGCAAATAAAATGGTCAGTTGGACATTCCCCAACAGGTCAGATTTCTTTCTATGGTAAAAAGAGTAACTATGTTTGTAACAATTTATTTTCCTAACTGAAACTATGTTGTTTCACCTTGAATGAGGAACTTCCTAAGATAAAGCTATAGCACATGGAAATAGACTCTCAGTAAACAAATCACTGAATTTACCTGTTTAAACATTTTACTGCTTATTCAAGGCAAATTCTAATGACTGATAAAATTAATGTAGTGTGAAAGAAGGTTAAACTGTTTGAATCAATTCCATCTACAAAGAGACATTAAATAAGAACAATTAATTTTTACCTTAATATCAAAAATAATCTCTCTAGAGTGTATAAAGAATGTTTCTCTGCTTGCAGAAAAGTGAGAATAATAAAGTAAATACAGATTATATACAGCTATGAAAAAGTCAGCTAATCCAAATAAAGCCTAATTCTACATACCTCAGATCCTTCTGCATTAAAATGATCCAGGGCTTGCTTTCGTATTTCTCCTTTTATTGAGCCATCCAAGCGCTAAAACAAAAACAAATCAGTTTTTCAGTTTTCTTTGTGAATTGATATAATAGATGTATGCTGCTAACTGAATTTAGTATGTATTTAATGCTGTCTGATACTCATCAAGGCCCCCCAGTGAACACATACAAGCTTGCATCTCATTCTTCCCTCCCTTCTTCAAGATATTAAGCAACAGTGACTTCTTGTGGACATCTGCTAGCTTCTATAAAAATAACACTAGAATAAAAATAACTACAGTTACTATCACTTGTCTGGCAAGCAGTGCTTATGCAGCAGCCTCTCTCTGACACATGATAACTTCTACGACCTCACCAACTTAATAGTTTTTCAAGCTGTAAATTAAATTGTCACTTTTAACATATACACCTATTGATTTTCTCATATGAGATTACAGTTTATATACAAAATATTTCACAATTTAAAATAAGGACAAGCAGGTAACATGCACTAATAAAAGAATGACCTTTGGATTATTTACCACTGCCAGAAGCTATGACATGGTACTGCACTACCTTACTGCAATGAATGATGATTAAGCAGCTTAAGTTTTATACATTTTTTTTTGGCCAGATGGAAATTTGACATGACCTAAATACACAACATTATTTTCTGAACATTTATTCTGAACATTTTTAAGCAAACTAACAAGAAATGCCTGATGATCAGTATAATCACATTAATATACAGTGGAACCTCGGGTCACGACTGTAATTCGTTCCAAAACTCTGGTCGCAACCCGATTTGGTCGTGACCCGAAGTAATTTCCCCCATAGGATTGTATGTAAATACAATTAATCCGTTCCGGACCGTACAAGCTGTATGTAAATATATAAACGCTCTCTCGGTCGCGCGCTCTCTCTCTCTCGCTCGCTTGCTCTAGCTCTCTCTCTCTCTCTCTCTCGCTCGCTGCACAGGGAATGCACAGGGAGAGACTGAACACGTGCAGAAATCATCGGCACGTACAAACAGGAAGGGAAACTGGCTTGTTTGTCACCTGAGTGTGTGGTCGTGAACAGATGCAAAAGTTTGGCAAACTTTTTGGTCGTAACCGGATTTGTATGTGGTCCGAGACGTTCGTGACCCAAGGTTCCACTGTATTAGTGTTATAATATCACCTTCATTATCAAAAAGGATGCTTTTTTCTGGATTTCATTTCTGAACAGAAAACGCAGTGTTTAAGTAGTTGTTAGGAGTAGTCATTAAGAACTAGCTATATATTTCCTTCGGGTATTGTGCTCTTTATGATAAATTCCAAATTGTACCCTAGGTTCTTGTCTATAAGCCGGACTCGTGTATAAGCCGGAGACCAAAAATCATGCGAATTTTTAAAATAAAATCTTATCATAGATAAGCCGGACTCATGGATAAGCCGAATGTACTATAACCTATAACTAATAGAAGGGAGGGAGGTCAGTGGTCTCACTCGCACCCATTTAATTTCTTTAAGAGGGGAGAGAGTGTGAGATATTGGCGTCTCTCTCACTCCCCGCATGGCGCGGTTGGAGCGGCCAGAGCGCGTTCTTTCTGCTCTGGGCGTCGCCGAGTCAAAACGAGCGCGTAGCGGTCATTTAAATTGTGATTTTGTTAAATTTGTTAAAATGGATAATGTAAAGAAGACTCGAAAATCTTATCCCAATCATCGAAAACTTGAAACGGTGAGCTATGCCGAAAAGTATGGCAATGCGGCGGCGGCTAAAGAGTTCGGAACAGACGAGTCAAACATCCGGCGATGGAAAAAACAAAAGCCTGTTATAAAAGCAATGCATCCGAAGAAGCGCTGCCGTCGGTCCCGAAAAGAGTTTTGGCCGGAATTGGAGTCACAATTGAAGACATGGATTATCTCCAGACGCAATGAAAATAGAAGAGTGTCGACCACTGGAATTCGTTTGAAAGCGAAAGAATTGGCAAAACATTTAAAAATCAATGACTTCAAAGGCAGCAAATGTTGGTGTTTTCTGTTCATGAAAAGACAACTTATCTGTAAGAGCCATTACATCTATTGGACAGAAGTTACCACAGGATTGGGAAGAGAAAATGGCTGTCTTTGGGGTTTTTGTCAAAAATGCGATCAATGGAGTCAATTTCGAACACATCGGGAATATGGATGAGGTCTCCATCAGTTTCGATATGCCCAGTGGTTTCACAGTTGAGACAAAGGGATCAACTGATGTCAGAATCACTACCACTGGCAATGAAAAGTGCAATTTTACTGTTGTCTTGTGTGCTACAGCTGATGGTGGAAAATGCAAACCTTTAGTGATTTTCAAATGAAAAACTATTCCTAAAGATGTCTTCCCTAAAGGAGTTGTTGTCACAGCAAACGAAAAGGGATGGGTTGACGCGGATATGGTCAGCTATTGGTTAGAAAACATTTGGCGTAAACGCAAGAATTCATTTTTTTGCCAGAAATCAGTTTTAATATACGATTCGGCTCGACCTCACATCACAGAAGAAGTCAAAGAAAAGGTGAAAAAGTATTCACAATTGGCTGTTATTCCTGGAGGACTGACATCTAAATTACAGCCACTGGATCTAAGTGTTAATAAATCTTTTAAAATCAAAATGCGTGAGAAATGGGAGGACTGGATGGTCAATGGTTACCATTCATTCACTAAGTCTGGATCAATCAAAAGGGCCTCTTATGCTGAAGTATGTCAATGGATCGACGAATGTTGGAGTGAAGTAACCGCGGATTGCATTAAAAATGGATTTAAAGCCGCGAATATCTGCGAATATCCAACCGAAGTGCTAACAACTGTGATATCTCGTGCCACTGATAGTGAAGAAGAATCTGAAGAAGAATCCGACGATCAAATCGAATCTGAAATTCCAGAATCTTTTAACGAGCTGTTTGATCTCTTTAATACTGAATCTGATGAAGAATTTGAATTTAATAAATTGATTTTGTGTACGCGCTTCGCCTTTCGCGGCTTCACTCTATCGCGGATTTTATATGTAAGCATATTTAAATATATATCGCGGATTTTTTGCTGGTTCGCGGATTTCTGAGGACAATGGGTCTTTTAATTTCTGGTACATGCTTCCTCAGTTGGTTTGCCCAGTTGATTTCATACAAGGGACGCTATTGGCAGATGGCTGAGAAGCTAGATTGCTTACTTTTCTCTCTCTCTTGCACTGACTATCTGCGATCCTGACGTATGGGGATTGAGCAGGGGGGCTGTTCGCACACCTAGACGATACGGACGCTCGTCTAAACATGCTGCACAGTGCTTCACATACTTAAAAGCTCGAAGGGCACGTATTGATTTTTGACTGAAAAACAAACACTCTCTCTCTCTCCAACCCCCCACCCCCATAATCCCCCCCCCCCCCCACTGAGGGGATGTGAGCTGCCGCCTTCAACAGCTTTGTGCCGCGGTGCTTCGCATACTTAAAAGCCAAACGGCACCATTGATTTGTTTGCTAGAGATTGTTTTCTCTATCTATGTGACATTCTGTGCTCCTGACACGCACTCCTTTTGAAGAGGAAGATATGTTTGCATTCTTTTAATTGTGAGACAGAACTGTCATCTCTGCCTTGTCATGGAGCACAGTTTAAACTTTTGAAAAAGAGACAAATGTTTGTTTGCAGTGTTTGAATAACGTTCCTGTCTCTCTACAACCTCCTGTGTTTCTGCGCAAATCTGTGACCCAAGCATGACAATATAAAAATAACCATATAAACATATGGTTTCTACTTCGCGGATTTTCTTATTTCGCGGGTGGCTCTGGAACACAACCCCCGCGATGGAGGAGGGATTACTGTATAAGCCGATATTCTATTTTTTCATTTTCACAACTTTTTTCCTTAGATAAGCCACGGCTTATAGACAAGAACTTAGGGTACTTATTTTGGACGTCAACATCCTTCTGTACATTTTTTCTCTGAAATTGTTTTGGGCTCTCATTCTATTCACCATGCTACCATCAACATTATGGATCTACTAATGTTTAGGTGTATTGCCTAAACAACAATTTCCTTTAATGATTCCACTCATTTTGAGCACTTCTTAACTTCTCTCAACATCTCAACTTTGTTTCAGTCTTTCAACATTCTCACAGGACCCTTACAGAGTAGAGAACTTTACCTAGAAAGTACAACCCTGCCAAAGTTCTAAGTTTTATTAACTCAGAAGAAAATAGGAAATAGCATCACTTCCATGCATCACTAATTAAGAGCATTATGCATGTGTTGATATTGCAGGTAGTAGCTGTAATATGATTCAATATAACTTTCTAACACAATTCTCATACTTATTATGGAATCTGTTTAGCATTTCTACATTATAATTAAATTTGAAAACCATCTTATTAGAACCTGCATTTAAGAATTTTGTCTATTTTTAATTTATCCATATATTTTTAATCCATTCATACATGTATTTATTTACCTAAATTAGATCTGCAACTGCAGCAGTGCATGCTAAATTATGTCAATGCGGACAGCCATGGCTCCCATTAGTTTCTGCAATGGTCCACAAAACCCAGTTACTCACATACATGGTCTCCAACTTTCTATCCCAAAACAGCTGTTGTGATGGTCAGATTATACGTACAACACTACTTGGTTTGCTAGCAGAAACACAAACTAGAATGTACTGATGTTTGCAAATGTTACTCGATGTTGTAGGCTCGGCTTTTAGATATTCTGGTAATGAAAATAGTGAAGTCACTAATGAAATAGAAATTCTTCAGTGATAACTGCCATTACAGCAAAACTTGGAACATCTTTAAAAAGATGCAAAATTTTGATTTACAAGAAAGGACAGAAAACTGAAACAGTTATGGCAAAAAAGTACCTGAAAAGGATATCGCTTGATAGTTAGGTAATCAGCTAGAATATCCAGCATTCGCACCATCTGGGAAAAAATAAGAACTCTGTTGCCTCTCTCACGAAGTCTTGTCAAAAGTTTATCCAGAAGTACTAGCTTCCCACTGCTTCGGATGAGTTTCTACAGATGGCAAAAATCAACCATGTACTTCTGAGCAAAATTCAATTTCCCTGAGTAAAATTAAATGTTAGAAACTACAAAAATGAAATTCCTGATTCAATGACTGCAAACACTGTGTAAATGATATACTATATAACTTGAACTATCAGCAATTAGAAATATATGCTTTGTGTAGCCATTCGACAAAGCTAACAAAGATTGTATCAATAAAATTAAACAGTGGATGGATGAAACCAGCATATTTTGAACTGGAAAAAAACTCAAAGCTTGCATATAAATTCTTTAAACAGTAAAGTACTTTTGCCAGCACTAAACACAAGGAGTTCACACTCAATGTTTACTAAATCAGATAAAATTTTAGATATATTTTGATAATAACATTATTTACACTGAAACTTCATTATGAAAGATTGTCCTTAATTAACACCATAATATCTCTAAAAGGGCAAGTTCTTAATATATAGAATAAAGCAATAACTGTTCAGAAAGTACATCTGATAGCACTTTACTTTCTGATAGGCACTTTCAATTATGGTCATGCAATTAACTCAACACATACAACTGTAACAAGAACTACAAATGAAAAATCATTAGGGCTGCCACAATTACATTTTTGAATTGTATTTTAAGGGACTAGTTGGCATTGCTCCTCCACTACATTGCACACCAACATTTAGCATAAGAAGATTCAGCCAAATATAAGATGAAAATATCCTCTGTGTGGGAATACTTCACCCAAAAATCTGAGAAAATGGTTATTTGTGAATTGTTTGGTGTTCTGCAACAGTACTAGCCCAATGCATAAACATCTGAAAAGGAAAAACCTATGCCTTAAGTAACCAACTTACTTTTATTTAGCTGTTTGACAATCGGTGGGTTGGGAAGCTGAATAAGTTCAGAAATTAATGCTAGTGACTAATGTTGGGGTGAAAGTTAGAGCCACGGTATTTCTATCGACAGAACTGATAAACTGTCTACTAATGCACTTGTTAGTTGCCACTATTATTATTCGCGAGTATGCTTAAGTAAAATAATGTTTTGGTACATGGAATGGCTAAATGCCATAGATTAGTTTACTAAATGCACTTTCTAGCTTTATTTAGGGCAGGGTTGCATTTTCACTTTTTGTCAGATATCCATGTCAGGGCTGGTAACTTGTTAATATTTAACTGTCATATCATAGATATGAAAGAAAACTATTTATCAGCGTCTGTCAGAATTATAGAGAGCTGGAAAGGAGTGCCTAAAGGTTTCCTCTTATTTCTTCTCTTTGCCTCCTCTGCCTGAAATAGAGTATTTTTCAGCAGTAGATTTCCACAGATTTCAGAAAGGATTATTAATGCATATTTACATGGTAACCCACTGATTAACATATCTGGTAGGTTTCTTTTGAAAAAATGAAACATTGTAGGCGAATGTAATAATAATAACAATTATCACTATACATTTTATTCACATCACACCTTTTCAATCCTCAGAATTCTTAACATATAGAGTTTAAAATGAACGAACGGATTTACAAGCGTACTTTCAGGTGGTCATCACTGTTTTTAAAAATAATATATGTTTGAATGTAATGATGGGGGCGGCACGGTGGCGCAGAGGTAGGGCTGCTGCCTCGCAGTTAGGAGACCTGGGTTCGCTTCCCGGGTCCTCCCTGCATGGAGTTTGCATGTTCTCCCTGTGTCAGCGTGGGTTTCCTCCGGGCGCTCCGGTTTCCTCCCACAGTCCAAAGACATGCAGGTTAGGTGGATTGGCGATTCTAAATTGGCCCTAGTGTGTGCTTGGTGTGTTTGTGTGTGTCCTGCGGTGGGTTGGCACCCTGCCCGGGATTGGTTCCTGCCTTGTGCCCTGTGTTGGCTGAGATTGGCTCCAGCAGACCCCCGTGACCCTGTGTTCGGATTCAGCGGGTTGGAAAATGGATGGATGGATGGATGTAATGATGACAATAACAAGCAATGGGAATTGAAAACAATTGCTCGTTGTGCAGTCATTGCCTCGTCAAAACAAAGTGCAAAGTTGTACCAAGGTCTGCTGAAAGGTTTAACTTATAATTATTTAATGCTTTGTGTTGCAAAAGTATAGAACATTGGTTTTTAACCTCAGTCTTCTCTTCAAGAGATAAGTTATGTCTCATTTGTCTTTTAGTCTGTATCATTTGTATTTCACAAACACTATTAGGCTTGTTTTATGCCAATTATGCCTAGCATCTATATTCATGAGGTCTATAAATAACATCTGTTGCTATTTTAGATGGATTTAAAAAAAAATGTGAAAGGGGTCACAGTGGATCCTTTGTAATGCTTAGGGTTCTTAAAAAAAAGAAACAAACAGCCAATTTGCTCTTATTTCAAATTAAACTGCTGATATCAGATTATGTTACCATGTCTGTTATTAATCAAACATATCATTTTTTTACTTTCTGGCTTTTTTTGACTTAATTACTGTTAAATATTGATAAATGTGTTGTATTGTTGGGAGTTAATTTAGTTGTGTTTCTTTCATATCCATATATTTTCTAATTCTATATATCAAATCATTCAATACATATTTAAATGCAGCATATGTTCATATATCTGTTTAAGTTATTTGGACAAAGTTAGTCATCTGATTAAGAAAATTAAATTATAAAATAACAGGTTAATCATTTACAAAATAATCATTTGTGCAGCCCCAAAAATCATATTATGCACGTCTATAGCTCTCTTTATTAGCCTTAATTTACTTTGATACTTTAGTCTGGCAATAAGGATGAACCATCAGTCTCAAGATTCAACATGACATTTAAGACACATTATTTTAGTTAAGCTTGCTCCTAGTATTGTGCTGTATAATGCTTACTGGTCTAGCAATATAGGCATTTCCTTACAGTTTTTTAGTAGGGTTATAGGAATTTCATCTATCATCTCTTCCTGAATGATGACAGCTTTGTTGCTGTGAACCTAACGATTTCTTTCAATTTTTCCACTGCAAAATCTTATAAAATTTACCATGGGAATATATTATGAAATCAACCAAAATCATAGTCAAGATCTATTCATTATTTGTCTTCTTTCCAGAAGATTACAGAAACACTTCACTCACCTGCAAATGTTCCTCTGCTTTTTCATTTTCATTTTCTTCTAGCATTTTAACCAAATAACAATGATTACAACATTTTTTTAGTTCCATGACTATATTCAAAAAGCCAGAAGTGCTTCCTCGTGTCCCTTTAGAAAGTGCCCTGTAATTCCTTGTTAAAATCCACCTGTTATTACAAAATTCAATATCATTATAAAATGTAACTATAATAAAAAGAGGATGAAGAATTCAATACCAATGTGCAAATTAACAAAAACTGGAAACAACTTTGTGAACTTCATACTTATAATACTGTTTTTGTTGGGCTGACATATCCACCCTTAAGATTTGCTCCACTTTAGCAGGCAATGACTTCTCTACATCCTTTTTGACACGTCGAAGTAGGAATGGCTCAAGGACTTTGTGCAAACTTTGGTATCCATTTTCTCTGCCCTTGCCATGATCACTTTCAAAATCCTCCCATGAATCAAATCTTTTTTAGAAAGAAGAAATAAGAACAGTGAGTGAAAAATGAATGCATGTGGCCTTCAGAACACACTTGACCATATCCTGAAAATGAGAAAACAGATCAAAGTAAAGACTTAACAAGACCCATGACAGGAGGCTTTACTCAATATAGTCGTTCTGATTTAGGAGTGTACAGGTATGTGTTGCAAAATATACCAATAGAAATTTTCAGAACTGAGAATTTCTAACTTAATATATGCATCTGTATAATTTAATAAATCCAAGTTAAAGGTACAGAGCATTCATTTCAGAATATTACTCCAATAAGACAATATTCAGCAGATGTATGAATTATGCTATTGAACAACTGCCTTGTGAACTATGATTCAGCTGGCAGAGTGAAAAAAATAACATCTGGAAAAACAGAAATGCATTTTTTCTTATTATTCACCTGGAAAAAATTAACCAGTTGAAACACAGCAACACATTTTTTTATTATGCTTTGCTGATGCCTCAATCCAACTGTCTGATGCAGTACAACTACAAGAGCCAATCTTAGAAAGTTAATGTTTGATGTTAAATTCATTTAAGTGTTTGCTTAATTTCGTATAGCTACCTAGAATATGGTATAGCCATTTACCCCCTGTAAGATAACATGAGATAGAACACTTTTAGCTATACCTGTAAAACAGTGTTAAATAAACCCATTAGGAAATAGTCTTATTGCTAGCATGGACTGTTGGATATGTTTGTTAGAACTGGAGATGGCATAAAGTTTTCTGACTGTGCTTAACATTCCTGAAGTACAACTGTATGACCAAACTACGAGAAATGAAACAAGATATACAAGTCTTAAAGAGTAACTTTCTTAAACAAGAACTTTTCTATCAATTTTTTCTTTATTTTTGTGTGAACTGTTTTGCTTTGAAATTTTACTCAAACTTTTAAAGCAAAGATATTTGGTCTGTGGGATTATTTCAACATGTGTCACACTTTTACTTGAATGATCCTATGAAGCAAATGAAAAGCTGCAGAACTTTGTAAATTTTGGATAAACGCAGCTACCACAACTATTACATATCTGGTGTACCAGTGAATTGCTCACCATCACACTGTGGACTGGAGATGGTAACTGTACTTTTAACCTTGTGGTTTAGGGCCCAATACTTTAGCTTCTAAACAACAATGCCTACAATATCTAAAGCAACACAGATAAACATATACAATATCAAACAAAAGGTGGCAAGTTTGTGAAGGCTTCTTTGTGATCCTTACTTTTCTGGCATGAGGAAGTGAAGCAGTGACCACAATTCCTTTAGGGAATTCTGAAGAGGTGTCCCCGTTATAAGCAGGCGGTGATTTGACCTGAAATCAATTAGGGTCTTATACAGCAGAGAATCATCATTCTTCAGCCTGTGAGCTTCATCTACACCCAGGAATGCCCAGTTTATGCTACCCAACACTGCCTGGTGAGAAAGTAGTGCAAAGGTCAATTACAATGGATATTTTAACTGGACAAAAATCTAGTAACATAAAAAGAAACTGGGACTTAGGACTTCTACTATTCATTTAGCCTTGTAGTTAACCATAGCTTACACTTCTTGTGCTTTACTTTTACTTTACATTTTTTTCTGCATTGTTTCTTAACTGAGTAGTTTCTGATAAGCACTCAAACTAATTTTACAGATATTTTTTTTAAGTTGTTAACTAGTGGTCACAGGAGCATGCCATGTCTGTCCCAACTGAAAATCAGTGGAAAAGAAACATAATGTAACAAGAGCTTAAAGATATCTGCTAAAAATACTTAATGCGGAGGAAGTACTTAAAGACCTCAAAATTCCAACATTTAGTATATTCTAGTGCTGTCAGATCGAACTTCAATATTTTAATATAATTCGAATTAATTGTTTGAACGCAAAAGCTGACGTTCAGTTGTCAAAGAACAATTGTTTGTTTTACCCACGCTAGTTCTGGCATCAAGTTACTCCAGAGGTGCTACGCAAACTGCAGTATTTCACTAATCTGTTTTTGCGCTTCACTTCCAAGATCAGCTTTTTCGTAATTTTGAATGGTTAGCTTATTACCTTCATTAGTAAAACTTACAGTCAGACCCATAAACAGAATTGTTTTTTTTTCCCATGTCCTGACTTTTTATACTTTGAATGTCATGATATTAACTGTACTCTGCCACAGCCAATTGGACACTTCCAACATAATAAAAGAAGTCTGTCTTCAACCTGCCTGCATCTGCTTGCTTTTTTACTTTGCTCACTGTTCTCAGCCTGTCACTGTCTTACTAACTGGTATTCCTGCTGATCTAAAACTGCTTTGCCTGTGCTTGTTTGGCAGCAAGATACGTCACAATATGTTTGCACCACAGAACTCCTATTAAGTTTTGAAAGCAGGACCTCAGAAAAAGCGTCATGAGGATACTTTGATTTGTAGATGCACAAGGTGCCAGTGAGTGGCTCTTATGGATTTCAGCTTCTTTTCATTGCTGCTTTTATGGCTCGCTTTCTCAGAGAAGTATTTTTGCACCCAGCTGTCAGTACTACACTTCAGTGCAAATACTCAGGATTTTGATAGCTAGTAAATTTAAAAAACAGTTGCCAAAGTACCACTAGGACTTTTTTTGGCTGTTTTTGTTTGTTCTTGCTATGGCACCCACAAACATACATGCAAGCTGGAATATGTCTGAATATTTACTTGTTTTTAATTTGAATATTCAAACCTTATTTTTTGGCTAATTTCATAGCCCTACTATATACAGTTCTTTCATAAAGGTTTCTAACTTCTTGTTTGGTACTCATGTTAAGAATTTAACCAGATGTAATTCTTTTCCAATCTACTTACTTGGAAGTTTCTTTAACTGCTGCTGAACCACTTACCTATGTTTTTGTCATGTCTCGTCTTGATTACTGTAATGGTCTACGCTTTGGTGTATCAAGGAAATAGTACACAGGTTACAGCATGTTCAAAACACTAGAATTTTAACTTGTATAAAATTTTGGGAACGGTAACAGCTTCATTCATGTCCTTGCATCGTATACGCTTTCCCTACTTCCAAATAAAATTCTACATGACAGTTTTTCCCATCTATTTTTTCTAGCATGTCACATTATTACATACCACTTTGCAGTTTGTAAGTTTCTTAATGAAGAGTTACGTATTGTTCCAGAACCAAACACAAGACACTGAGTCACTGATTATTTAATTCAGCTTCCAGTTTATGGAACTCCTTACTAGTTCTTTTTATTCAACAGTCTTCCTTTATTGACGATTTTAAAATTAACACTTACTGTAGCTTTTTGAACCGGATTTTTTGTTTTTCTCTCATTTAAATGTGATATCCTATTTGCTTTAATTTTGTGTCTCTCTGTTTAAAACATTTCTTTGTACAGTTTCCTTAAGGGTCCCAAATGGTGCTTATAAATAAAAATTAAGTCAGCAGCAACAAAAATGCAAAGTATGTGTTGCCTGATATAGATATAATGAGCACTGATGACATACAAATGCTCTTTAAAATAGCAACTTTACATTATTTTATAAAAACAAATTAAAAATCAGAAATACTGCAGTTATTTTCCATTTTCTTTAAAGAAAACCAGTATTTGGGCTTGATAAGAAAAGAAAAAGTAGAGCAGCAAGGTAGAAATATTTATCCCACAGCACACTGTGAAGGGGTGTGTTTAAACAGCAGAAAGCTGCATGATACAAGATAACCATTCAAAAATAGAACTAAGCTGATTCTGAAGTTATATGTGAAAACAGTCAAATAACCAAGTATTGAATAGCATGTCTGGAATAAAAACATCACGATTAGTGCAAGTAAAAGCAAACAGTTAATCCTTCATATTTGAATACTACTTTTTAACATTGAGTAAGATTTTTTTTTACTATATTTGTATTGTCGCATTCAATCTGCAAAACTGCATGTCACATGTGAAGTTTAAAACATGAGAGAAAAAGACTAAATGTCAGTTAGACTAAAAGTTTTTAACACTAAATACACTGTACTTCAGCTAAATTAATTAAGCAATTGTGTTCAACACATTGCTACACCATCCATCAGTTCATTTTCTGAACAGACTTCTTGCATTTCAGGGTTGGCTAGCATCAGGCACAAGGTGGAAAGAGAAGCCTGTGTCAAGCCATATTCCCACCCCTTCTCAATCAAATAGCAAAGATGCCCAATTATCCCAGAATGGTCAAATAAAACCCTTAACATTTAAAGTAAAGCAGCAGTAAGGAAAAAGTGATGGAAAAAATAAATTTAATTATTTATATAAAAAAGGTACAGGAAACATTTGTAGTAACAGAATAATACCTAAAGTAACCAGCCCATTTCTACATGGGCAAAGTGAGAAAAAAAACATCATTGGAGTTTAATTGCTACCCCTACTAGTGTTACACCAATACATACACATTTAAATGTTCAGTAAATACTAAGCATAATCAGCTAAAGGTCATAAAAAGTTTTAGAAGAGCTGTTGAAATAGGTCAGTGAAAAGTTTTTACAAAGTTTTTACAAGTATTGTTTTTGTCTTGGAAAACAAGTCAGAAAAACATACGCTTGATTACTTAAACAACATTAGCTGATCCTAAACAAGCAATTAAAATGGTAATCTTTCATTCAATTTTCATTTTAATTTAACCTTAATTTCCATCACTAGGCAATTTTTAAGGATCAAATGTGTTTGGACTGTATAGAGTAAGCTGCTCAGGCTAGACAGCCACCATCAGTAAATGCAAAACAACTAAGGTAAACTATTGTCTTTTACAAGACTTTGTATTCAAACTGCTTGAAAAGAAAGTAAGAAATCACTTTGACATAAAGTAGCACTAAAACCTTTCTTTTATGTACATTCTTGGGTAATAGAGAAAAGAGAGAGCCATGAGAGTCACATAGAAGACACTCCATGTAAAAAACAAAGAAAACCTAAAAACATTAAACACCTTTTTTTGTGTAAAATATCTGGGGTCACTTTTGTCTAGCACTTCTTATGTCTGTATGCACACACATACTTGATTTCTATAATTCTTGTTTTACTGTTATCATATTATTTAGTTTTTTAAAATCTTTGTTTCAGTTATTTTGATGTAAATTTTATCAGTCGAAATCAAATTTCTAGACAAAAGAAAGAAAAGTTTTACACTTCTGAATAGGATTTTTTTTAAACTATACCCGAAATGTCACATTTAACCTGACAGACCTCTTGTATAATATAAAACAAGAAAGCTTTACTTAATTATTGGCTTATCATAAGTGAAGGAAAACTTCCTTTCACATTTCCTCTGTAAATCAGTTTTAAAACAGAACAGCAAAAATATGCAGTATAACAGAGATTAGCATTAATGGGAGATTACTTGTAATACAATGTTAAAGTAATACATTTTTCAAATTAACTGCTTAATTTAAACAGTTAGAAACAAGGTTTTGCCTGATAATGAACTAGTACAAAAAACAGTTTCAATATACAATAAGGCACACATACTGAAGTAAATGTGGCTGTAATAAAGATGTCACACTTACAATATAGGGGAAAAGTGTCCAAAATTTTATAGAAATAATATAAACCAGCCCTCAAAAACTGCCAAAAAACTAAAACTACAAGATATAGCCTCTGGATCCGTGCTTTCATTTTTTATATAAAGCTTATTTTTAGTATGTCATGTAAATGATACCTTGTCTTTTAGTAGGATTTCATAGGTTGTTAGTAGTGCATTGAATTTCAACCGTTTCGTTTGAGGATGGATCCACTCATAATCTCGAATCTAGAAATAAAAAAAAACAAAGAAAATCCAAAATAATTAGATGGTAATAAAGGCTGTGATAACATATGAAAATATTAAAAAAAAACTTTAATACAAATGAAAAAGTGACACCTAAACCTTAAAGAAATAATATAACAATGATTTGATAAATTCTGAATTTAACTCAAACTTTAAAATAAATGAATAAATTATAAAGTTGGCATATACGTATGGGCCAATGAGATAAATGAGCATTATCTAAATGTTTTGTTTTTTTTTGTACACCAAAGATGCCCTATTACTGCCACAAGCAATGCTACTGAACACTGGTAGCCAGTTATGAATTATGGTCTCTATCTCCCAGTTCACACTTGACTGCATGTGCATCTCCCTGTTACCTCAGCAAATCCTCTCTTGCCAATGTTGTTGAAATAATTGAATGCTGCCGCCTAAGTGTGAATTTGTGTCTTTCTTCTATAGACACGTGGACAATATTCACCAAAAAACTAGGCAATAATTATTTTAAAAAAATTTGACACTTATAGTAAGTAACATTGTTTCACTATATGTGATGAAGATTACACAGAAATCAAATTATTAGCACTCTTGTTATTTCAGTCATGGACCATAGAAAGCACCTGTATTTGGGGGTGGTGGGAGGGGGGTATTATATGATTGCAGATACACAGAGATTAAAAAATGATTAACAATAATTACAAATGTCTACTAATTCCAACTAAAAATCTCATTATACTATGGTCAGAAATAAATGTCCGTCAACAAAAAACAGTTAAGTTACTACCATAATTAAATAAATAATCATTGTTTTATGGTTCTTTACTCTATTTCATCATAGCTTTGCTCTATTACAATAGCCTGTGAGATCACATCAACTTCTTTTTCCTTTAAATATGACAACTGACTGTTATAATCCAGTTTAACTTTTATGTCTAAAACCTTCTATTTCACCTCTTTTACTAGTTACAACTTCATCACACATGACAAAATAAAGCTCATAAACAGCAAACATCATTCTGCTTATATTGTCTTCCTGAGAGCACCAACAATCTCACCTTTGGCAAATTTCAAAAGTACAGAACCTCGGTTTGCGAGCATAATTCGTTCCGGAAACGTGCTCGTAGTGCAAAGCACTCGTATATCAAAGTGAATTTGAGCATAAGAAATAATGGAAACTCAGATGATTTGTTCCACAACCCAAAACTATTCATATAAAAATGATTAATACAAAATATAAAGTAAAAATACATAAAACAAATTAACCTGCACTTTACCTTTGAAAAGAATCATGGCTGGTGTGACTGAGTTTCTAAACTCTTGTGGGATTCCACCCAATGGGACGACACGTGGAAGAGCGTCCCAAAGCAATCGCAGTCTCCCAGCTCTGTAGCAGTTCGCTGTAAAAGCGAATCTGAAAAGATCGCGGACATGCTATAAGCGCTTGCCGTCGATGGGTGATATAAGGAACAAGGAGCATTATAAATGCGCAGGGCACTGCCTGACTGCTGTGTCTGTTTCAAGCTGAATAAAGCTGGTGTTGACTCAGCTTTGTGTCTTAGTGTGCAAGAACGGGGACTCGCACGTCACAGCACACATGCGCGCGCGAGCACACATACACACGAGCGCACGCGTGCACACACACATACACACGCGTCGCGCACACACAGTCACAATGCTAATGCTGTTGTAAACAGTATAAGCTCGTACGGATGTGTACGGATGTTTACTATGAGTGAGGCACGCCGACTCAGACAGAGAATAGGAGACAATTGCCCACAATCCCGCAGCGAAAGAGAGAGAAGAACCATCAGCTCAGTTGTGATCACATGACGCTCAGCAGACAGAGTACAGTAATCCCTCCTCCATCGCGGGGGTTGCGTTCCAGAGCCACCCGCGAAATAAGAAAATCCGCGAAGTAGAAACCATATGTTTATATGGTTATTTTTATATTGTCATGCTTGGGTCACAGATTTGCGCAGAAACACAGGAGGTTGTAGAGAGACAGGAACGTTATTCAAACACTGCAAACAAACATTTGTCTCTTTTTCAAAAGTTTAAACTGTGCTCCATGACAAGACAGAGATGACAGTTCTGTCTCACAATTAAAAGAATGCAAACATATGTTCCTCCTCAAAGGAGTACGCGTCAGGAGCACAGACTGTCAGAAAGAGAGAGGAAAGCAAACAAATCAATAGGGCTGTTTGGCTTTTAAGTATGCGAAGCACCGCCGGTACAAAGCTGTTGAAGGCGGCAGCTCACACCCCCTCCGTCAGGAGCAGGGAGAGAGAGAGAGAGAGAGAGAGAGAGAGAGAGAGAGACAGAGAAAAACAAACAGTCAAAAATCAATACGTGCCCTTCGAGCTTTTAAGTATGCGAAGCACCGTGCAGCATGTCACTTCACGAAGCAGCTGCACAGAAGGTAGCAACGTGAAGATAATCTTTCAGCATTTTTAGACGAGCGTCCGTATCGTCTAGGTGTGCGAACAGCCCTCCTGCTCACACCCCCTACGTCAGGATCAGAGAAAGTCAGCGCAAGAGAGAGAGAGAGAAAAGTAAGTTGGGTAGCTTCTCAGCCATCTGCCAATAGCGTCCCTTGTATGAAATCAACTGGGCAAACCAACTGAGGAAGCATGTACCAGAAATTAAAAGACCCATTGTCCGCAGAAATCCGCGAACCAGCAAAAAATCCGCGATATATATTTAAATATGCTTACATATAAAATCCGCGATAGAGTGAAGCCGCAAAAGGCGAAGCGCGATATAGCGAGGGATCACTGTATACATACTACTCGTACTGCAAGACCTCGCTCATTTATCAAGTCAAAATTTATTAAAAATTTTTGCTCGTCTTGCAAAACACTCGTAAACCGAGGTTCCACTGTACTGGATTTGACACTAAGCATCCAGTATTATATATAATAATTACTCCACATTTCTCCTGAATTTCATCTTGTGCTACATGTTTACATTAAATGCATGCATTCCTAAAACAGAATACACATAAAAATACACTTTGATAGTCAGGATATGGGTATTTAATGTGAATGGGATTGTTATTATTATTCATGTTTCAGGGCTACAGAGGGTTATAGCATACCCTGGCATCATGAGGATGAAGGTAAACAATAACCATGGACAGGATGCCAGTAAACTGTAAGGGAACACTTACCCATGTTGGGTCATTTTACAACTATCAATTAAGCCTGTAGTTATTGAGAGATGGAATTTAACTAGAGTTCCTAGGAAAAAAACTGTAAATATGGAAAACATTAAAACTCTATATAGATAGCTGAGCAGGGACTGTTCCAAAAAGAGATATTAGATAATCCTACAACTCAGAATTAATTGTGGTTTGCTATAGTAGATTACCCTGTTACAGAACACCATGGAAAAATTTACAAAGCCTTATAAGCTGAGCACTGAACAGCCAATTAACCATGAACTGCAAATCTGAGAAGCAAAGGGAACATCCATGCCAGCAGAGAAAAAGGTGCTGTTGGCTATGCATGAAGATTATAGACATACAAGGGGGCTTCGCTCGCCTACCCCCGGTGTTGAGTAACCCGAAATACATTGATAAATGTATGAGATATATTGGAGTATAAAGGTGTAGATGACGAACAAAGGAAGTATATTCATTAATCCTAATGAATGTTCACTAATAGTGGACTCATTACAGAATGCGTTGTCAGCTAATTGGAGGAATTGTTTAGCGTCCGTCTGTCGTTCCTTTCTTTGCCATTTATCTATTGACTCTGCTGTTTGAGAGGCGCGTTGTAGGCGCCTACGTTCATTAATTGTATTCAGGCAGGCTTGCTTCTGTATGTCCGTTAGTTGAGATGTTTCGTTTTGGAGCCGTGACTCCTTTGGTTGCGTTGTTTGAGAAGCGCGTTGTAGGCACCTGCGTTCATTTGTTTTATCCAGGCGGGCTCGTTTTTGTAGCCCCGTTAGTCGAGCTCTTTCTTTTTGGAGCCGTGCCTGCGGCATTTCAGACGCGCGCTGTAGGCGCCTGCGTTCATTGATTTTATCCAGGCGGGCTCGTTTTTGTATCTCTCGTCAGTTGTGGTCTTTCGTTTTGAACCCGTGCCTGCTTTGCTTCAGACACGCGTTGTAGGCGTCTATGTACATTGTATTTGTCCATGTGGGCTTGTTTTTGTAGCTCCATTAGTTGAGCTGTTTGGTTTTGGAGCCGAGACAGTTTTGCTTCCGCGGTTTCAGACGCGCGTTGTAGGCGTCTATGTACATTGTTTTTATCCATGCGGGCTCGCTTTTGTAGCTCCGTTAGTTGAGCTGGATCGTTTTGGAGCCGTGGCCGTGACTCCATTAGTTATCCATTGTCTACCGTTAGTAATATGGATAATTGCACTTACTGTTAATACGAAGCATTTTCTGTGGTTGTACTGTTAATAATGCATCACTGTAATGTGATTCACATATGCTATATGGTTTGGACGTGTGAGGATGGCGTACGTTTAATACGGAGAGTTCGTTTATTCTTATTACCCGGACCATGCTGTGTAGTGTGGATGTTTAGTTCAGAAGCGCGTTGTAGGCGCCTGCGCCTTTCGTACTTTCTCGCGCCTTCCGTACTATCTTTGTGGACCTTTGCGGACCCCGTAGTGTCTTCCGTTTGACTCTGGGGTGCAGTGCAGAATCCTCTTTTCTGTGTGGCGTTAGTTGAGCTATTTCGTTTTTGAGCCGTTTGGTTTTGGAGCCGTGACAGTTTTGCTTCCGCGGTTTCAGACGCGCATTGTAGGCGCCTACGTCTATTGTTTTTATCCATGCGGGCTCGCTTTTGTAGCTCCGTTAGTTGAGCTGGATCGTTTTGGAGCCGTGACCGTGACACCATTAGTTATCCGTCGTCTACCGTTAGTAATATGGATAATTGCACTTACTGTTAATACGGAGCGTTTTCTGTGGTTGTACTGTTAATAATGCATCACTGTAATGTGATTCACATATGCTATATGGTTTGGACGTGTGAGGATGCCGTACGTTTAATACGGAGAGTTCATTTATTCTTATTACCCGGATCATGCTGTGTAGTGTGGATGTTTAGTTCAGAAGCGCGTTGTAGGCGCCTGTGCCTTTCGTACTCTCTTTGTGGACCTTTGCGGGCCCCGTAGTGTCTTCCATTTGACTCTGGGGAGCAGTGCAGAATCCTCTTTTCTGTGTGGCGTTAGTTGAGCTATTTCGTTTTTGAGCCGTGACTCCTTCGTTAGTTGAGCTCTTTCGTTTTTGAGCCGTGACTCCTTCGTTCGCGGTGGATCAGACTTCGCTTGCGGTTTATGAGATGCGCGCTGTAGGCGCCTGCGCACTATGTCTCCTGCGTCCATCGCCGTGTACCTGGGTCCATGCCTTCTGGTTTACCATTCTCAGTTAGTAATATGGATCCTCCTAAAGAGGAGTAATACAGCAGCAGCTGCCAAGGAAATGGGAGATTCTGTGGAGCCCTCAGAATGAATGGATAAAAAAGGTAGTGAAATCCGCGTAAACTCTTTGTGATAAATTGCTGCACTGTGAAAAACATACTCCTGATGATATTACTATACTTGAAATGTTATATGCCCTTAAGTAAGCATTGTATTCCATTTTTGTAATACCAATGACTGCAAAAAAGTCTAAGATCCATGACATTAAGTGTTCAGCATATACAGAGTTGTTCTACACATTACTGTTGAATGTGCTTACACTGAACTCTATATTGTCCGGTAATTACATGCCAAAACAGAACCAAAGGTTAATTACTTTCATGTACAATTTTGCAACAAAAGACTCACAATACCCGCTCTTTGAATGGTAACTTGCCATGTTCAAATGTGAGACCCCAAATATTTGGCCTCAATATTTGTACAGTAATTATGTGCGTGGCATCTCATATTTTAAGAAAGGATAAGACGACACATCTCTCTATTATATAAAAAAACTTGTGATGAGACAAGACCTGTTCAGGGAGACAAGATGTGACCTTCTTAGGAAGACAAGACCCTTTCATGTCCTGCGAGACTAGACTTTGTGTCAAGAGATTTAACCACGCCCAGGGCCGAAAAAAGACAAAGAGTAGATGACAAAGAAGAACATTGTAAAGAATTCAAAAATGTTGGCACGATACACATGCAGAGCAAGTTAA
The DNA here is from genome assembly GCF_900747795.2 of Erpetoichthys calabaricus. Taxonomy (NCBI): domain Eukaryota; kingdom Metazoa; phylum Chordata; class Cladistia; order Polypteriformes; family Polypteridae; genus Erpetoichthys; species Erpetoichthys calabaricus. The sequence goes on along the minus strand of NC_041410.2, from coordinate 66,414,217 downwards.
GAGATAATGGAAGTAGGAAAATTTGAAAGTCTCAAAAAAATGATAATAAAGATCGCATTAGCACAAACAAATGGAAAATATTACTTGGTGAAATAACGGAACAGCAAAAAGAGATCGAGTAGTATTTGAGGATGTCTGGGGGAGAAGAGAGACAAGACAGTGAGACAAAAGAACAGCTGCTGTACAGGCTTTTAAACGTTCGAAGCCCTGCACAAGATGCAGATCACGCGGCACTGCAGCAGTAGCAAGCCAGCAAAGACTAGGTGTAAAAAAAACAAAAAAAAAACAAAACAATTTGTTTCCCATTGTTTCACCATTTAAACGTGGTTTCGGAGGAGCAACCATGCTTCATTCCATTAAAAAGCCCCAAATTGAAACCACATTAATAAGCATACTGGGTATAGGTACATACTGAAGAGAAGACTCTTCAGAGGCATTTCATTTTTTTAAAAAAGGTGAGAGGACTCAACAGAAGAGCTAAAGGTGCTAGCTTATTCCACCAGCAAATCTATTATCAGTTATTATTAGTCAGAAATGCAGCAATTGCTTAAATTTGATTGCTCTACTTGTGAAATTCCTCTTTGTCTCTCTCAGGAACACAGGCCTTGTGTGTGTGTGTGTATGTGAGCAGATGCTGCATTAAAGCTAGGCACACTTTGCATTGCTTTGCTGACATATGTGGCATCCCCAATGTTGTGAAGAAAACTGCCCTTTAAAAAAAAAAAAAAAACATGAAATGTCCATGATTTGACAGTGAACATGCTTGAGAACGTTGTATATCTATGTATATATATATATATATATATATATATATATATATATATATATATATATATATAAAAGTGTCAGATATAAATCAGAATGTCTGATCACGATCTGATTACATTTTTTCTGTTCAGAATTTGGTAAAAGAGTTGTGCAACTATGCTTCAATTGTTCTTCTGCTTTTCTGCTTCTTAAATGGTACAGGTGGAATCAACATTTCTGATGGAATATTTATGAACTATGACCTTATGATTGGATGCTCTGCTCCTTAATTATTAATCTGAAAGCATTAATCCTTCACATTAAGACTGCTGTCTGCAGGTCAATTTCAGAGCATTGGTTGCCCTAGTAACTGCACTGGATTTTGTCAAACCTTTATTTCTGGAACAGGAAAATAGTGATCCCATTCCAATAAGCAGGATCAGCAAGTTATCTGCAACTCATTGATAACGTAACTCCGTCTTAATCTGTTCCAGACACACACATTTGGCAAAATCCAGGTTTCCTTAAACAGAGTTAGCTTGATTTCTATGAATCTGAATTTACTTTAATCGGATTTCTCACTAATCCTGCTTTCTGGAACAGACCCCTGGCCTGTATTTTTGTCCATTTTTGAAGTCAGTCACAATATGTTCAACAAAAACCTTCTTTCATAATGCTTCCGTTTTGATTTTTTTTTGGTTATCCACCACATATTCTTTCACAGTATTCATAAGAAAATGCTGGTGTCCTTTAATAATTGTCTCTCATCTATTCCCACCACTTTACAGTTTGTGGCATGTTAAGGAAAAATCCTCAAAAGAGTTATTTGGAATTGATTTTTGCTGTTTCTTATTGTTTTCCTTATAAATAAAATTGGTGTATGTTTCAGAAAATTAAGACTTTTTAAAAATATAAAAACACTGAAAATATACACAAAAATGTCCATGTAAAAAAATTATGGGATCAAAATTGGTAGACATTTTTATAAGTGATGTGCAAAGGGACTGAGGTCACCGAGGTGGTCAAAAAACTCCTTGGTGGCAGGGCCCCGGGGGTGGATGAGATACGCCCGGAGTTCCTCAAGGCTCTGGATGTTGTAGGACTGTCTTGGTTGACACGCCTCTGCAACATCGCATGGACATCAGGGACAGTGCCTCTGGATTGGCAGACCGGGGTGGTGGTCCCCCTCTTTAAGAAAGGGGATCGGAGAGTGTGTTCCAACTACAGAGGGATCACACTCCTCAGCCTCCCTGGAAAAGTCTATTCAGGGGTCCTGGAGAGCAGGGGCCATCGGATAGTCGAGCCTCGGATTCAGGAGGAACAGTGTGGTTTTCGTCCTGGTCGCGGAACAGTGGACCAGCTCTATACCCTTAGCAGGGTCCTGGAGGGTGCATGGGAGTTTGCCCAACCAGTCTACATGTGTTTTGTGGACTTGGAAAAGGCATTTGACCGTGTCCCTCGGGGAATCCTGTGGGGGGTACTCCGAGAGTATGGGGTACCGGCCCCCTTGATAAGGGCTGTTCGGTCCCTGTACGATCGTTGCCAGAGCCTGGTCCGCATTGCCGGCAGTAAGTCGAACCCATTTCCAGTGAGAGTTGGACTCCGCCAGGGCTGCCCTTTGTCACCGATTCTGTTCATAACTTTTATGGACAGAATTTCTAGGCGCAGCCAGGGCGTTGAGGGGGTCCGGTTTGGTGGGCTCAGGATTGGGTCACTGCTTTTTGCAGATGATGTTGTCCTGTTTACTTCATCAGGCCGTGATCTTCAGCTCTCTCTGGATCAGTTCGCAGCCGAGTGTGAAGCGGCTGGGATGAGAATCAGCACCTCCAAATCCGAGACCATGGTCCTCAGCCGGAAAAGGGTGGAGTGCCCTCTCAGGGTTGGTAGCGAGATCCTGCACCAAGTGCAGGAGTTCAAGTATCTCGGGGTCTTGTTCACGAGTGAGGGAAGAATGGAGCGTGAGATCGACAGGCGGATCGGTGCGGCATCCGCAGTAATGCGGGCGTTACATCGGTCTGTCGTGGTGAAAAAGGAGCTGAGCCGCAAGGCGAAGCTCTCAATTTACCAGTCGATCTATGTTCCTACCCTCACCTATGGTCATGAACTATGGGTAGTGACCGAAAGAACGAGATCGCGAATACAAGCGGCTGAAATGAGTTTCCTCCGCAGGGTGTCTGGGATTTCCCTTAAAGATAGGGTGAGAAGCTCAGTCATCCGGGAGGGGCTCAGAGTAGAGCCGCTGCTCCTCCACATCGAGAGGAGTCAGATGAGGTGGCTCGGGCATCTGATCAGGATGCCTCCTGGACGCCTCCCTGGTGAGGTGTTCCGGGCACGTCCAACCGGGAGGAGGCCCCGGGGTAGACCCAGGACACGTTGGAGGGACTATGTCTCTCGACTGGCCTGGGAACGCCTTGGGATTCTCCCGGAAGAGCTAAAAGAAGTGGCCGGGGAGAGGGAAGTCTGGGCAATTCTGCTCAAGCTGCTGCCCCCGCGACCCGACCTCGGATAAGCGGGAGACAATGGATGGATGGATGGATGGATGTGCAAAGGGCACTTTACATATTTAAACAAGAAGCACAAACACATGAATTCACATGTTCATTTTTTCCATACCTGCATACTGCAATATGTATATATGTTGTGATGTAAGATTTTGCATATAACTTGATAAATATTTTGTATGTCTTTATTTGTAATTTAGGCAAAGCAATGTAATTTAGTGTTACATTAGTAAGAAGCATTCATGTTTACCCCCATCAGGAATGGGTCTCTTTCAATTTTACTACAGAGTTGGGGGAAAATGTGCCTTAAACCAGTTTGGCGAGTATTTCCCTGCTAACGTCTTTCAACCCCTGTAAGAAGGCCAGTCTACGTAACAAATGGTCTTTTGGAGGGTGAGGAGCTGTCAGGTTTTAAGATGTATTCCCCCATTGGTCTGAAGTATGGCTGTTTGGAATTGGCTTGTATCAGAGGCCTTTAAGTACCATGATGTCCTATTGGCTCTAGGGGTTGGACAGAGAATCTATAAATCTGCTTGCTCAACCACATTCTCTCTCTCTTACTAACCTCTGATGATGAAGAAGAAGCATCTCTCTTACTAACATCTGATAATGAAGACAACACAGTGAAGAGCACAGCTCGGCAGCCATATTGAACAGGCTTGCGGCCTGTTCTGAAGAAAGCTAAGCACCAATGATGCCTTAACTAGAGACATTTTAAATAACTAACAAGTCTGTGTGCCGCCTGAACTACACATCATCATTTAATCAGGTTGAATGGTTGCCACTATTCAAATGTACTTTGCATTTTGTTATTATTTATGAATATTACCAATAATACATTGTTTAAATTGTAACTTAACTCTTGCTTGTCTTTTACTATACCTATTTGCCTGAGGTTATAGATATAGAAGGGAAGGTGGGGAGAAGTTATACACAATAATACCTTATAAACAGTAGTAAGTCTGTGGGATTAGGCATTCTGACAGAGGCTACATCTTAATAATACAAAGGGGAAAGTAGAGCAATATATTACTCTACCAAGACAAAACAATATATTTTAAAGATAATAATTTAAAAATTTTAAAAATATTTATCTACAAAGGACAGGCATAACAAATACAACTTGCTCTCTTACCGTATTTCTGCTCCCAATGTCCCCAAGGTATACTACTACATTCATATCTGGAGCCCACGTTTCAAACTCTCTCTGCCAGGAAGTCAAGGTAGAGAGTGGTACTACCAATAGGAAGGGGCCATACAACTGGTGCTGATGGAACAGGTACGATAAAAATGAAATGGTCTGAATGGTTTTACCAAGGCCCATTTCATCAGCCAAGATCACGCTATTACACCTGAAAAGCAAAACAAAGTTAAAACACCACCATAACATTTTACACAAGTGTCTTTGTCTATTCTTTCATGATGGCCATATTAGCCTTGATATAGTGCTCCACTATTAATTCGATTGGTTTTTATGATAATGGGGTGATCTAAAATGGTTATTTTAAGGTACATGCATGTACACACACACACAATAATGTGAAAAAAAATCTCACCTTCTTCCAATTCTCTGGTTTTATATATATGCTTTTATTTACTATTTACTATTTAAAAAAACAATCACTCTGAAAGTGAAAAAATCAAGAAAGCAACTTATAGACAAACTGGAAAAAACAACAAAAACAGAATTCAAGCACTACATAAATAACATTTATTATTATCATTACTATTAATTCCCACCTGCACCAGGAATGGGCAAGCCAGTTAAGCCCATCTAATTGGTAATCACGAAGCTCTAGGTTTTCTCCTCCAATATATGATGGTTGCTTTTTCAGCGTGACAAACCGAGGCCTCTGTTTTAGCACCTGTCAATAAAACGGATGTTTTCACAGTTCTATAATATTCACAGAAATTCTATTAAAACATCCCATTTCATTTTATTCTTTTGTGTGTTTTTTTCTGGTAAAACTGGTATTACTTATGACTAATATTAACAAATGATTTTTAATTAATTATTTTCATAGCAAGCACAATCATGAGATGCTTTAGTCTACTACTACTAATTTGCAACATACAGCAATATTACTATCTAAACATTTTTTGAAACTTGCTTTTAATCTTATATTCAATATTTATTTGATACACTACCATAGAAGAAAGTACCATCTCAAGGGACTTTATAGACTGAACAATATTAAAAGTCAGTATCCAAAAAAAAAAAAAAACACATGACATGCAGTAAAGAGGAGCTTTGTAGTTTACCCAGCAAGAGTCAGAATGATCTATACAAATCCACAACAACTATTGTACAAAATTATAAAACTGGGGATATTGCAATAGTAATAGATTACAGAGTTTCAACAACCTGGAGTCTGTTTCTACAGCGTAAATTGTTTAAATTCAGAGGTGATTACAACCAGTTCACATGATGTCATACCCACACTCACAGTCAATCATAACAGGCAAAATTTAGAGTTGCACATTAAATGAACATGTACATCTTCATTAAATCCCGTGTAGCCAAAGAAAGGCAATGCACACTTTAGAAGAATGTGTAAACTTAATGTACATAGAAAGAGATGAGAATGGTGAAACCCAACTGAATTTATTTAGAATAACAATAAATTACAAGGAAGAAAAGTTACATCAAAGACAATATAAATAGTTCAAAACCAAGTACTATTCTCTAACAGCAAAAACAAGATATAACACAATCAGTAAATAAAAGTGTGACCTTCAACATCAAAATGCTAGCAATAAAAGAACTACATGGACTGGCACAGTAAAAGAATTCCACAGTACAAGTTTCCCAAGATAATGCAAGTTTTATAAGGTAAGCAGAAGTTATTTGAATGTAGAGCTTCACTAGTGAGTAGAAGTCTGCTACCACCTTAATGTCAGCTAGCAATCAGTGTGACCATCCTGTCAGCACATTCTCATTTATGTAACAAGGCTGTGTGTAAACCATGATATTTTGGTATTACTGTACAATGACTATGTCATTTTTATATGGAGTTTTCTAAAGACACAACACACACTCCTGATATATTTACATTATCCCAATATTTACATTTGATAAATAACACATTTATACATATTTATAAATTATTTTTAATATGAATAATTATACTTAACTACTTTAACTAATGTTACTTCTGTATCTTGATAAATCCATTATATATTGAAATATACAAAATACAGTGGAACCTCGGTTCACGAATGTCTTGGTACACGTACAAATCGGTTTACAACCAAAAAGTTCGACAAACTTTTGCCTCGATTCACGACCACACACTCGGTATACGAACAACCCAGTTTCGCTTTCGGTTTGTACATGTTCAGTCTCTCCCTGTGCATTTCCTGTGCAGCGAGCAAGAGAGAGCGCGACACACACACACACAGAGGCAGCGCGAGAGAGAGCACACACACGGGCAGCGAGACACACACACACACACAGACAGCTCGAGAGAGAGACGCTCACACACACAGGCAGCGCGAGAGAGAAAGAGTCGTGCACACACAGGCAGCGCGAGAAAGAGGGGGCTGGACGCATAAGGTAGGAAGGCAGTTAAAGAATGCACTGGGCTTGATTTTGTTTTCACTTCTGTTTACAGCGATCGGTTGGTAGCATGCATTGTTGCAATGTTACTTTTCTTGGTGGTTTATTAAATTACGGATTTTTTCAAAAGTTCATTTTTTTCCCTGTGCTTAAAACTCATTAAAAAAAAAAGTGTTTTTAGCCAGCGGCTGGTAGCGCTATAGCGCGAACTATTGCAGTGTTAGTTTTCTCTGTTGTTCAAGGTTTTCTCAGTGTTATTCAATATTTTTACATTTAGTTTACAATTATGCTGTGCATTCTATGGTTAGATTAACTATATTTGTGCTTAAAAACTTAAAAATATATATATATTTACATACAGTTCATATGGCCTGGAACGGATTAATTGTATTTACATACAATCCTAGGAGGGAAATTGCTTCGGTTCATGACCAAATTGGTTTATGACCAGTGTTTTGGAACGAATTTAGGTCGTGAACCGAGGTTCCACTGTACTTGTATATGCTCTTGTATGCATATACGGGAGTGTGCTCCTTGTTAAACTGTATAGAAAGTTGAAACTTTTTGACTGTGTCCTAAAAAGTGCTTGAGTACAAGAAATCTAAAAGAATCTATTACATTTAATTAGCAACCTTTGTTTTAATCCAAAACTACACCGATCATTCAGTAGCATCATGCTCTCAGTATTTCTTAAAAATAACTTTTAACTTTTGAAAACTTACTTTACAGTCTTTAGAAGGGATTGTTTTACAGTTATTCCTATTGCTGAATTTTTCAATGCAGAGTGAAAACTTTTTCTGAATCAGTATTCCATCTTCCCAACTGCATTCAGCATACGGAAGCCCCATCCATTTGCAGAGGTACTCTGGTTCATTAGAAGAGGAGGTTTTGTGTGCTGAGGAAAACATTATAAGAGTCTCACTTAAATACATAAATACTGCTGGACACTCCCTTCAGCTTTCACACCATCAGCCAAGCAGCAAAACGTTTTACTATTCTGCAAGCCTCAGGTACATTTATCAGTTTTAAAAATAACAGTTATTGCCAAGAACTATAAACTAAGTGTTATCATCCAACTTCAATCATAACTTCAGAAAGTGATAGTATAACATTTAAGGGCAAGTTTATATAAATTCACAGAGATCTGTTTTATCATTCATAAAAAAGTGTATTTTTATTTCAATACATAAATTTACCTTATGCCATGTTCTTTTTTTTCCAAAACAATCCTCATTACTAAGAAAAATGTTAATTAATACAAAATTAATTAGGAGTAACTACAATAATAATAAAAATAATTTTTATTTATAGAACCTTTTCTTACATCTGAATTCAGCTCAAACTGCTTTACAGAGACTGCAAAACACAGTAAGAATAAAAACAAAATAAGAACAAAACAGAATTACAAAAAAAATAAGAACACAACCAAACATTAAGAAATCCTATTAAGATAAAAAAAAACAGGTAAAAGTAAAGATAAAAATACATGAATATAATGCAGTGAAAACTAACTAAAAGCCAGGGTAGAAAAGCATGTTTTCAGTTGCTTTTTAAGAATACCAAGAGAAGAGGCCTGATGAATATCTAAAGACCAGTTGTTCCAAATGTTTGGTGCATAAAAACACAACACACATATATTTCTTCTATTTTATTTTAGGAATGTGTAGCAAGCAAGCACATGATGATCCCAAGGACCTGTTTGGAGCATATTCAGTCAGACATTCTTAAGTATATGAAGGTGTTTGTCCATTTAAAGTTTTAAATACCAATAAAAGTATTTTAAAATTAATTCTAAATGAAACACATAACCAATGTAGTCTTGCTAAAAGAGGGATAATATGCTCAGGTCTTCTAGTGCAAGAAGTACCTTGCTGCTGCATATTGAACAAGTTGTAATCTTTTTGTTGTCTTTTTCGACAGTCACGTGAGAAGTGCATTACAATAGTGTAGGCTTGAGTCAGCTTTTTAGCACCTCCCAAGTTCAGGAATGGTCTTACACAGGCTATGTTTCTGGGGTTGAAGAAGGAAGTCTTCACAGCACTGTCAATGTGTGGGTTTAAATGTGAGCTCAGAGTCAAGAATAACACCTAGATTTTTAACCTCCTTTTTAGTCTGTAGTGCCAGATTGCTCAGACTGTTTATAACTTTTTACCTTTGTATTTCTTTGCCAATAAGCAGAATTTCACTTTTTTCATTCAATTTCTATCAAAATTCTATTCATCCAACTCTTGATATTCGATAGACAATGCGCCAGTTTATTTATAGGACTGGAATCCTCTGGCACTACAGATATGTATAACTGAATATCATCAGTATAGATATGGAAGCTGACTCCATGCTCTGCAATAATTTTACCCAATGGCAGCATATGCAGGGAGAACAGGATATACAGTGATCCCTCGCTATATCACGCTTTGACTTTCGCGGCTTCACTCTATCGCGGATTTTATATGTAAGCATATCTAAATATACAGTGGGTATGGAAAGTATTCAGACCCCCTTCAATTTTTCACTCTTTGTCATATTGCAGCCATTTGCTAAAATCATTTCAATTAATTTTTTTCCTCATTAATGTACACACAGCACCCCATATTGACAGACAAAAAAAAGAATTTTTGAAATTGTTGCAGATTTATTAAAAAAGAAAAACTGAACTATCACATGGTCCTAAGTATTCAGACCCTTTGCTCAGTATTTAGTAGAAGCACCCTTTTGAGCTAATACAGCCATGAGTCTTCTTGGGAAAGATGCAACAAGTTTTTCACACCTGGATTTGGGGATCCTCTGCCATTCCTCCTTGCAGATCCTCTCCAGTTCTGTCAGGTTGGATGGTAAACGTTGGTGGACAGCCATTTTTAGGTCTCCCCAGAGATGCTCAATTGGGTTTAAGTCAGGGCTCTGGCTGGGCCATTCAAGAACAGTCACAGAGTTGTTGTGAAGCCACTCCTTCGTTATTTCAGCTGTGTGCTTAGGGTCATTGTCTTGTTGGAAGGTAAACCTTCGGCCCAGTCTGAGGTCCTTAGCACTCTGGAGAAGGTTTTTGTCCAGGATATCCCTGTACTTGGCCGCATTCATCTTTCCCTCGATTGCAACCAGTCGTCCTGTCCCTGCAGCTGAAAAACACCCCCACAGCATGATGCTGCCACCGCCATGCTTCACTGTGGGGACTGTATTGGACAAGTGATGAGCAGTGCCTGGTTGTCTCCACACATACCGCTTAGAATTAAGGCCAAAAAGTTCTATCTTGGTCTCATCAGACCAGAGAATCTTATTTCTCACCATCTCAGAGTCCTTCAGGTGTCTTTTAGCAAACTCCATGCAGGCTGTCATGTGTCTTGCACTGAGGACAGGCTTCCGACAGGCCACTCTGCCATAAAGCCCTGACTGGTGGAGGGCTGCAGTGATGGTTGACTTTCTACAACTTTCTCCCATCTCCTGACTGCATCTCTGGAGCTCAGCCAAAGTGATCTTTGGGTTCTTCTTTACCTCTCTCACCAAGGCTCTTCTCCCCCGGTAGCTCAGCTTGGCCGGATGGCCAGCTCTAGGAAGGGTTCTGGTCGTCCCAAACGTCTTCCATTTAAGGATTATGGAGGCCACTGTGCTCTTGGGAACCTTAAGTGCAGCAGAAATTTTTTTGTAACCTTGGCCAGATCTGTGCCTTGCCACAATTCTGTCTCTTCAGGCAGTTCCTTTGACCTCATGATTCTCATTTGCTATGACATGCATTGTGAGCTGTAAGGTCTTATATAGACAGGTGTGTGGCTTTCCTAATCAAGTCCAATCAGTATACAGTAATCCCTCCTCCATCGCGGGGGTTGCGTTCCAGAGCCACCCGCGAAATAGGAAAATCCGCGAAGTAGAAACCATATGTTTATATGGTTATTTTTAGAATGTCATGCTTGGGTCACAGATTTGCGCAGAAACACAGGAGGTTGTAGAGAGACAGGAACGTTATTCAAACACTGCAAACAAACATTTGTCTCTTTTTCAAAAGTTTAAACTGTGCTCCATGACAAGACAGAGATGACAGTTCTGTCTCACAATTAAAAGAATGCAAACATATCTTCCTTTTCAAAGGAGTGCAAAGCAAGCAGTCAAAAAAAAAATCAATACGGCTTTTTGGCTTTTAAGTATGCGAAGCACCGCCGGTACAAAGCTGTTGAAGGCGGCAGCTCACACCCCCTCTGTCAGGAGCAGGAAGACAGAGAGAGAGAGATAGCGAGAGACAGATAAAAAAAATCAATACGTGTCCTTCAGGAAGCAGCTGCACACAGCCCCCCTGCTCACACCCCCCTACGTCAGCGCAAGAGAGAGAGAGAGAGAGAGAGGGAGAGAGAAAGTAAGCTGGATAGCTTCTCAGCCATCTGCCAATAGTGTCGTTTGTATGAAATCAACTGGCCAAACCAACTGAGGAAGCATTTACCAGAAATTAAAAGACCTATTGTCCGCAGAAACCCGCGAAGCAGCGAAAAATCCGCGATATATATTTAAATATGCTTACATATAAAATCCGCGATGGAGTGAAGCCGCGAAAGGCGAAGCGCGATATAGCGAGGGATCACTGTAATCAAACACAGCTGGACTCAAATGAAGGTGATCTCAAGGATGATCAGAAGAAATGGAAAGCACCTGAGTTAAATATATGAGTGTCACAGCAAAGGGTCTGAATACTTAAGACCATGTGATATTTCAGTTTTTCTTTTTTAATAAATCTGCAACAATTTCAAAAATTCTTTTTTTTTGTCTGTCAATATGGGGTGCTGTGTGTACATTAATGAGGAAAAAAATTAATTTAAATGATTTTAGCAAATGGCTGCAATATAACAAAGAGTGAAAAATTGAAGGGGGTCTGAATACTTTCCGTACCCACTGTATATCACGGATTTTTCGCTAGTTCGCAGATTTCTGCGGACAATGGGTCTTTTAATTTATGGTACATGCTTCCTCAGTTGGTTTGCCCAGTTGATTTCATACAAGGGACGCTATTGGCAGATGGCTGAGAAGCTACCCAATCACAGCACGTATTATGTATTAAATAAAACTCCTCAATGATATATGATATGCTTCTCCCTCGATGATTCACATACTTAAAAGCCCGAATAGCACCTATTGATATTTGATTGTTTGCTTTTCTCTCTCTCTCTGACATTCTCTGCTCCTGACGGAGAGTGTGTGAGCAGAGGGGCTGTTCGCACACTGGCCTAGAGGCTACGGACGCTCCTCTAAAAAATGCTGAAGGACTACTGTAAAAACATAAAATGATGTAATTGAACAAAATGTATGTGTGTACAGAAAATAGGACAGAATGATGAAACTTGTTTGTATTTTGCGTACGTGACAAAAAGCATGTATACTTTCTGGAAGTTTTCTTTTGATGATGTGTGTGACAAGAAAATATACCTTTAGGGTAATGACTTTACAAAATTGGAAAAATACAATGAGTCAGGACGCTATTTTTATTTCTTACGTGGTCAACGATCAGGAGATTAGAAAGGTATAAAAGAGCAAGGACATCTGCGCTCGAGGCAGATGAAGCGTGGTGTCCTAGGACTGTGTTTCTCTGTCATTTTACCCTTGTCTGGTATGTATCAATAAAAAGGTTTTGACTAATTTTAATTTTCTTCTCTGTCTTCAGTCACAAAAGTGTCCACAGTTTTTGGCGCTCGGACGTGGGGCAGGAGACGGCTGGTCGACTCCTCCAGCGAGACCATTTCAGTGATCCGTCTTACCAGCGGACTGCCGTCAACTTGAGCGCTCCGGCAGCAGAGCATGCAGCTCCGGCAAAAGTTAGGACTGCCCTGTCCTGAAACAGTTCTTGCGTGAGGAGTCCCTGGTCTCCTCTTTGCTACATCCACAGTGACTGAACGGATTTCCAGACAGAGCTTGCACACTTCCAGGCTGGGGTAAGCACCGGGGGATTTCCGAACATTTTTTTATTTTCTAAATAACGGGAGGGCGAGTTTCCTGTTGACCGTCTAGTCATACTCATATCTCAACGGGTTGCTTAAGGTGATGGGAGACTTGACCCAAGCAGTTTGACGCATACGAAAGGTCTGATGAAAGGATACTGGCCTCACCCATATCCTAGACTCGGCTGGACGTATTGATGTAGTATTCTGCTGAACCGAATCGGACACGAAGTCACCTGAGCTGGAATCCGGGGATGTGAGCGGACAGGCTAACGGGACGAGTAACGGGGTGGTATGGAAATATAAACCAAAAAGAGCACAGATTGCAGGATTGCTGTTAGGAACGGAATGATATGTAGCGCTATGGAAGATATGTAGCGCTATGGAAAAATAAATAAATCTACATACGGAATAAGCAACAATACCGTGTTCTCCTGGGAACTGGGAAAGGACCGATAGTTAGGTGTCTCCCCTTGGGAAAAAGAAGGGAACAGTAAGGGAATAGTGAGTGGCACACTTAATACCTCGCTGATTCATACGGACAAGGGATTAGGCGAATCAGTATATGTAGCGCTATGGAAGATATGTAGCGCTATGGAAAAATAGTTGGAAAATTAAATACACAACCCGGGAGAGCAAGGGGAACTTATAACAGTAAGCCTGTTAATCGCCGCACAGGGGGACCGAAATCATTAATGCTGGAAGAATTATTTTCGGAGGATCAACAGACGCCCCGTAAAAATGGGTCTCCTAGAAAATTAATAGAAAAGAAGACAGGTTTAGATTTCAAGAAGGCATGTAAGAAATGGAATAGACAGAGTGGTGGGCGTTGGCCGATAGAGGGGACAGGAGATGTAAGTGAAATACAGGAAACTAGGAAGATCCTGTGTAGGAATAAGCAGGGTTGTTATAATAGTGGACCGTATCAAATGGATATGTTCGATAGATGGGAATTAGTAATAAAAGACAGAAATTTAGAAGCAGTACAGAAACAGAATGAATTGTTGCGGGCAAATGAGGGAAAGGCTAAAAAGGAGAAAGAGGAATTACTAATTACATTACAGAAAGTTCAGATAGGCACTGAACCACAGGCAGATGGGAGGAAAAGGAAGAATAATTCAAATAAATTTATCCTATTATTTTTTCCCCTCCTCAGTACCAACCTCAGGCACCTCCATTATCCCCTCCTCAATCCCCCATTCCGACTGCCCCCCCCTGCACTACAACTAGCAGAAGTTTCCCCTGATGATTCCCCAGGCACAGATCACTATGACCCCTCTACCCATCGTGATGACCCACCCTGTACTAGACAAACCCCCGTCTCCAAATGCACTCGAAGTCACAAACCAGCTCCAACTTTTTTCTCTTCTGATCCTTCACCTTCACTTACTTGCCCTTTAATAGAAGTTCCCAATCCCCATTATAACCCTGCCCATCCAGCCGGACCCCAAAATCCCACAACAGTTATGATAAATCGGAACTGGGACATCCAAGAACTAAAAGATGTCGTGAATGCACTTCCAGATCCAAAGGAAGTAGGAGGACTAAAATTTGTTGAACAACTTGATCAGTTAGATAGCATGTATAAGCCTAATGCTGCTGAATGGACCCAGGTACTTCGTCGAAAGCTTGGGACCACATGGGCCACTGTTAGCAGGGGTGTCCGCAATGACGTTCCATGGGTATGGAACCCAGCTTTAACTCGAGGACAGGGGATAGGTGGAGAAGGCGAATTTAACCCACAATGGGAGGCGTTGAGACAAAATATTGCAGAAAAATATAAAAAAGGAACGGACTGGTCCCTTATTTCTGCTGCAAAACAAAAGAGAGACGAAACGGTTGATGAATGGGCACATAGGATTCAAGACCTTATGGCTAATCACTCGGGCTTGGGAAATGCTGATGACCGCACCCGAGCTGCAGTTCCACCTTTTGTTTCCGGTTTGCGCCTTGATATACAAAACAAGGTCCGCACTTCCTGTATTGAGTGGGAAAGTGCCACGTTTGATGAAGTCAAACGACATGCTGAACATGCCGAAAAACAAACTAAGCAGAAGGAATCGGACTCTCATGCCAAATTATTGGCAGCACAGATGAACTATTATACCAGGAATGCTCCTGACCAAGGTCGAGGATATGGCTTTAGAGGAAGGGGACGAGGACGAGGACGAGGTGGTTTTAGAGCTCCTCCTGTTGACCACAATAAGAATCCTTTTATTCCCTCTCCCTTAAATTCCAATGCTAATTCCTTCTCTTGCTACGCCTGTGGTGAAACTGGACATTTTCGTCGGGAGTGCCCTCACAGACAGCAACAGCCCCCACCTCCCCTTATTCCACCTGTTTTTACTGACACCCCTGACCAACCATACTGGCCATAGGAAAACGCTGGGACCTCCAGCCATTTTTTTTTTCAACTACCTTTGCTCACCCATAATTCAGAGACTGATCCTTTACTGACATTGTTCGTTGATGGCACTGAGACTGTTTTCTTAATCGACACTGGTGCCACTCGATCTACCCTCTCGCTGGCAAAGGTCCCTGCCTCGAACGAAACTGTTACTGTGCTTACTGCTTCTGGACAACCTCACCTTCTTCAAGTATCAAAACCTCTTCAAGTCCAGTCACGTCCTGGCGGACATACCTTACTGCATCGTTTTCTTTTCTGTTCAACCCCCAAGTTGTTGTGTCAAATTACCCCTTACCCCAAACCCTCTTTTGCAGCTTGGACTTTAGATATTTCCCCACACACCATTCTCCTCAAAGCCCTACATTTTTTTTCCCCTTGTCTTTTTCCCAATTTACAGGCCCCTGACATTTTACACTGTACTGCCCAATACTTCCCTATAGAAGTAGACACCCCCTGGCTAGAATCTTTGCCCCGAAACCCACAAAGGCAGCTGCTTCTGTTCATCTTACATGCTCACAGCACATATTTTATCTTGGCGGCACAGTGCCTCATATTCCCTTAGCTAAATCACGCACTGTTAAATGGGGGGAAATAGGACCATGGGTAGAAAAATGCCTTGAAAGAACAGACTGGTTACAAGTTACTCCAGGTATTTTTGATACTCCTGACCGTTTAAGGATAGCCCATTGTGAGCCTCTGGTGATCCACCCGAGATCCTCCTTCCGCCCGCACCGTGCCCAATATCCTCTGTCTCCCGAAGCAGAGGCTGGCATCTCCGCCGTACATCCCGATCTCGTCAAACGCGGTACCGCCGTTGGACATGGACCGTCATGCCTCAGGGATACACTGAAGCCCCTTGTGTTTATGGATAAGCTCTTGCCCAAAATTTAGAAGGCTTTTGGCCGGAAATAGGACATTGATACAGTATGTAGATGGAAATGATATGTAGCGCTACGGAAGAAAATTGTACAATAGATACTCAGAAATTGTTGCTGTTTCTGGGGGAAAATGGCCATAAAGTTTCTAAGGTTAAGCTGCAGCTAATCAAAACAACTGTAAAATATCTAGGTCATGACATTACGTATGGAACAAGAGCTCTCTCTAGCGATCGCATTACAGCCACTACAAACAGTGGGTTCTAAATTTTACTGAAAGAGCACAGCCGTTGCAACAATTGGCTAATACTCCTGGCATCCTCCTTTCTGGCCAGGTCCTATGGAATGAACAGGCTGAGAAGGCTCTCTGTAACCTCAAAACTGCTCTTCTATCTGCACCCGCGCTAGGTTTGCCTGATCATTCTCGTCCATTCACTTTGTTCGTGGACGAAAAGCAGGGATTTATGAATGCAGTACTGACGCAACAACATGGAGATAAACAAAGACCGGTGGCTTATTTTTTCTAAAAAAACTGGATCCAGTGGCCGCAGCACTTCCTCCGTGTCTTCGTGCTGTGGCTGCAACAACAGAAGCTGTATTAGCAAGCACGGATGTAGTTCTCATGAGCCCCCTAACAGTTAAAGTGCCTCACGCTGTACATTCTATCCTAGTACAAGCCAAAACTTCACATCTCAACTAGTTACGCAGTGGTCCAAGGGGACCGCCTGCTGGAAGCAAATCGAATTTCATCAAGCTTAAGTGCACAAGCAGCTGAACTCGTAGCACTCACTCGAGCATGTCAGCTGTCCGAAGGGAAGATCGTAACAATTTATACAGATTCCAGGTATGCTTTTGGAGTCTGCCATGATCATGGAGCACTATGGAAACTAAGGGGATTTAAGACCAGTACTGGCAAACCCATCCAACATCAGAAATTGATCGAATCCCTTTTAGAAGCTATAACCAAACCATCGAAGCTAGCGATTGTTAAATGTCAAGCTCACACAGGAAAACAGGATCCATATAATAACACACCAACAGAGAAATGACCAGGACCCTGATAATCAAATTATTTCTTTACAGAGTGCAGCCACGGATATCGAAAGGAGAAAATGGTCCAAAGAAGGGTCCCTCTCTGATGGAGTCTGGACTCATAAACACACTAACAAACCTTTTCTCCCAAAAGCCTCTTTCCCAGGAATGGCAAAAATCGCCCATGGCCTCGATCACGCAGGAAGAGATGCCATGGTTCGAGATGTTGAAAAACATTGGGAAGCTGTAGGTTTCTCTACATATGCAGAGCAATTTTGCAGATGCTGTGCAATATGTCAAAAGTTTAATGTGGGAAAAGGTACCCAGGTAAGTCCCGCCGTTACCCCTAATCCAATGGGTCCGTTTGAACACCTCCAAATGGATTTCATTGAACTAACCCCGTCTAAAGGGTACCGATATTGTCTTGTGATTGTCGATGTGTTCTCCCGATGGGTAGAGGCTTTCCTTTCAAAACACAACGATGCCAAAACAGTAGCTAAAGCACTAATTAAAGAGATTATTCCAAGATGGGGTATCCCTCAAAAGTTACAGATAATGGCACTCATTTTGTGAACTCCATTATAAATGAATTAACCACCTGGCTATTGTAAATACCATCCCCAAAGCAGAGGCATCGTAGAACGATGCAATGGCACTTTAAAAGCTAAACTCGCAAAAATTTGTGAACAAACTAATTTATCATGGCCGGATGCACTACCCTTAGCTTTAATGGGACTAAGGGGACGGACACACCGACAACTGGGACTATCGCCGTTTGAGATTCTGACCGGACGTCCCATGCCCGTTGGCATGGTTGTAGGAAATGTGAATTTGCATACTGTGGACAATGATCTTCTCTCTAGTCTTGCAGGTTTACGAACCTCGTTGAAGGAAATCCACCAGCAGGTTAATCAAGCCTGGAGGACCAGCCCCCTTTCCAAGGATTTACCAATTCCCTTGGGCACCTGGATCCTGGTTCGAGATACTCGGAGGAAACACTGGCATCAGCCTAGGTGAAGAGGACCATTCCAAATTCTTCTGTCCACACCACACGCCGTGAAAGTTGAAGGACTGCCTGCCTGGATTCACGCCTCACATTGCAAGAGATGGCACCCTTGATTGCTGTGCTACTATGCTTTTCTTTTCCCTTGTCTACTGCCCTGGTCACCTTGACTTTCCCGTTAGGAATTACCACATCAGTGCAGTTTGATTTCTGCTCTATTATCAACTGTGGGACTGGTCGACAAGCCCAGTGGACCGGGTCTGACAAATACGTGTGTATGAGGGGAAGTAACTGCGACAACTGGCAATGGGTTTTTGCTAACACTGGAACTGAGGACTGGGGTTATCAACCTTTTGAGGCCCAAAAATACGGTTTGAAAAATCGGTTTTCTATCATAAAAGGACATGCCTCTCATGAATGTGCTGACAACCATTGTAACCCCTTGATCATTACTTTGAAGAACCCCTCTTTACATGACTCAGGAATATATGTATTAGGGGCATATGTATCTGGAACAGACCCTTTAGGGAGATTTCTAATTAAGATTGACAATCCTGTTACTAACACCCCTCATTCTCTTGCACACACACCCATCTCCCCAACTTTTGGTTCAGACTTTTCTCCTGTTAAGATTATGAATATTTCCACCCTTTCATCCACTTTTTCAGTAGAAACTGGTTATGGGGATCAGAATAGATGGTTGCAGTGGGTTCTCTATTCAGCTAAGCAAGTTAATCGTTCTCATTGTTATGCGTGCGCTGCAGCCTGTCCCCATTTAGCTACAGTCCCTTTCCCATTATCTAACATTTCTGACCCCGTGGGGTTGCCCTGCCTTCTGTACTTATTCACTACTTCCAAGAAACCCCTCTCTGGTTCAAAGTGTTCTAATCTATCTATTCTTTTTCCCCCCACCCGTCACATGGCTAGCCCTATGTTTCAAACTCACGAAGGAAATTATACATGTTTCAAATCTAATGGAACGACATGGGTAGGAGAATTACCATTTTCTTTCTGTTCTCAAACTTTTCAGGTCAACTTTTCTCTGAACACCGTTCTGTCTTCCTTTCTTCTCTCCCAAACCACTCCTAGATCAGATATTTGGTGGATGTGCTGTAGGTCCAAATTATTTGCCACCCTTCCCCCTAATTGGTCTGGTACCTGTGCTCCAATCCAATTAGTTATGCCTTTTAGACTTCTATCCTTACCTCCCTCTCACTCCCCATATTATTCCACACCTCCTTTTTATTTCCGACATACCCGCTCCCTTTTCCATATGCCTACTAATATCTCCTTGCATGGCCCTGGAGTATACATAGATGCTATTGGAGTCCCTAGGGGTGTCCCAGACAGATTTAAAGCTAGGGATCAAGTTGCTGCCGGTTTTGAATCTATCATACCCCAAATTACTATTAATAAGAATGTAGACTGGATTAATTACCTTTATTATAACCAACAACGTTTCCTTAACTTCACCAAAGACGCTATTGAAGGCATACATGAACAGCTTGACCGTACTTCTCTGATGACTTGGCAAAATCGTCTAGCCTTGGACATGTTACTTGCGGAAAAGGGAGGTGTCTGTGCTATGTTTGGTGATGCTTGTTGTACATATATTCCAAATAATACCGCGCCAGATGGATCAATAACTCGTGCATTGGCAGGCCTCACTGCTCTCTCTAAAGAACTTTCCACTAATTCTGGCATTACAAATCCCTGGGATCAGTGGTTTGCATCCTCCTTCGGATCCTGGGGACAATGGATAAGATCTGTTTTCATTTCTTTGGTTGTGACATTTTGCCTCCTCCTCCTGGTTGGTTGTTGTATTATCCCTTTGTTTCGCTATATAATATCTAAGTACTTTACCGCCTCTATGGAAAGGGCATATATGCTACATGAGGAGCACATGTCTCGTATAGCTTCTTCCATTTTCTCCTCCCCATCCCCTTTCTCCCCCCCTTCCCCTTCATCAACCATTTCAAGATAGAATTATATTGCCCACATCATTTTGTTCAAAAAGGGAGGAGTGTAAAAACATAAAATGATGTAATTGAACAAAATGTATGTGTGTACAGAAAATAGGACAGAATGATGAAACTTGTTTGTATTTTGCGTACGTGACAAAAAGCATGTATACTTTCTGGAAGTTTTCTTTTGATGATGTGTGTGACAAGAAAATATACCTTTAGGGTAATGACTTTACAAAATTGGAAAAATACAATGAGTCAGGACGCTATTTTTATTTCTTACGTGGTCAACGATCAGGAGATTAGAAAGGTATAAAAGAGCAAGGACATCTGCGCTCGAGGCAGATGAAGCGCGGTGTCCTAGGACTGTGTTTCTCTGTCATTTTACCCTTGTCTGGTATGTATCAATAAAAAGGTTTTGACTAATTTTAATTTTCTTCTCTGTCTTCAGTCACAAAAGTGTCCACACTACCTTCACATTGCTCCCTTCCTTACGGCTGCTTTGTCGGGCGGTGCTTCGCATACTTAAAAGCCAAACAGCACCTACTGATTTTTGATTGTTTGCTTTTCTCTCTCTGTCTCTCTCTCTGACATTATCTGCTCCTGACGCGCACTCCTTTGAAGAGGAAGATATGTTTGCATTCTTTTAATTGTGAGACGGAACTGTCATCTCTGTATTGTCATGGAGCACAGATTAAACTTTTGAAAAAGAGACAAATGTTTGTTTGCAGTGTTTAAAAGTCCCTGTCTCTACAAGGGGGTTATTTCATGTCCAGAGGGCTCTAATAATGTTAAAAAACACATTTAGAAGGTCGTAAACAGGTTTTCTATGCTCTGTGAAAATATTCGATTTATAAATAAAATATCCTACTTCGCGGAAATTCATTTATCGCGGTAGAGTCTGGAACTGATTAACCGCGATAAACGATGGTCGACTGTAATGAATATCATATATTTTTGATACATGGTCCCATAATCTAATAAAATACTGCCTTCCATTTAAAAATGTCCTAAACCAATTTAAAACAGTCCCAGATAAACCAATCCATTTCTTATGATGATTTAAAAGTATATTATGATCAGCTGTATCAAATGCAATATTTAAATTAAGGAGTACAATAGAAACATTATTCATATCCATAGAGATTCTTAGATTATTCACAACTTTCACTAAATCTGCTTAACACTAGAATTACCAGAGCCTACGAAAAAACTCGTAAATCCGTCCCACCTTAAATCGCGTCTTAAATCCGTTTGCACCTCTCCGCCAGAGTCCTTTGTCATCTAAATGTGCTGATAAAGCTACTAGCAGCCAGCTATTCCATCCCCCCCACCGACTTAGAATGAACTTCTCTCCTAGCTCAAGCCTTGCCTTGATTTGATTACCTGGGATTGAAGTGGAGTTTTACAGTGGAAATAATTCTAGCGTTATTTGGAATACACGCATTTCATGTGTGTTCCATTTCTATAGTTGGCTGTGCAAACACATTTTTAAAACAGAAACTTTTTCATATTCTAATAGTAAATGACAAAATGTAGGCATAAACTATATAACGTATGAAGCCTGAAGTCCATATATCAAAGAAACACTTTCACAAAAGGTACAAATAAAAGAACACGTGCGCCTTCATTCAAAAAAAAAAAAAAAAAAAAAAAAAAAAAAGCCGCGTTAGCATGCCACATTGACACTCTTACTACAACCGCCGCAGTGGTGTAATGGTATCAGCGCCTGACTGGGAATCAGAGGGTGGCGAGTTCGATTCCGCACGGCTCCACTTCGAGAAATTAACTGCTCTTATTCTTACAATTTTAGAATAACAATATAAATTTGATTTCAGTCTGTAACAGGCGGTGTAACTTATGATACTGGTAAAGGTTAGCTTTTTTTTTTTAATTCACTTTTCATTCTCGCAGTCACATTCAGAATCAATCCATACAACCCCATCTGACACAGCTGGTTTCACATAAATAAAAGTGTACTTTTATTCAAGACTATAACCGAAGAATAAAGAAAGCAAGTTACAGTTGGTGGTTGATACGACAGCTTGCGTGGTGCAATGTTAAGAACTGCTGATTTCCGATCCGTGCTATATAAAATCATCACATTCAAATATTAACAGTTCCCACACACCCAAGGTCCGCCATTCCTACATTTACAACATGTGTACTTGTTGCAGTGTACACACCTCTCTGTGCTATGGTTCCTATTACAGTGAATGAGCACCTGACACTGTACTTTCTTCCCTGGGGGAAGCTGAGGTCTTAGAACGGAAGTTTGTTGACACTGTATCATCTTTTCTTTTTCCATCGCCTTTTCCTGTAAGAAGCGACGACGAAGTTCCTCTGCAAGGTGAGCCATGAACACTCTTCTTTCCTCAGCGGACCCCGTGCATGCCTTATACAGTACGTGTGCGTTCATCGCTGCTAGGTCAAGGATGTTGTACAACACAGCAACCGGCCACCTGCGTGTTCCTGTGCGCACTGAACAAGCACGCGCCTTCTGGTCCATGATGTCAACGCCACGCTGGGGAAAAAAGAAAGACAAATATATGTGACATTTTGAAGAAATCATTTTATCACCAGAAGAGCACCAGAATACTTCGTCACACTAATATTTTTTTCATTAGCATACCTTCATGTGGTTGTAGTCTGTGACCGTGTTTGTTTTGTTTTTTTTTTATCTTGCCCAATCTCCACATCATGGTGCATTGTGCTGAGAATGCAGACAGACTTCATCTTTTTGGGCACATATACTGTCAGCATGGCACTGGGAGATCTAAACACCAGCGTGGAGAATTGTTCGTGTACTGAACTGACTTTAGCTGCAGGTGGAAGTTCCCGTCGCACTTTATTCATGGTGCCAAGCAGAGTTGTATTGCGGTGCAGCAGTCTATTAGCCAGCGAAAGTGACGTGAAGAAGTTGTCTGTTGTTACGGTTCTGCCTTTGTCCAGAAATGGCTCCATAAGCTTTATGACCACAGACTCGGAAAGTCTTTCTCCCGTGGGACGACTGGGATCTTTTCCTAAATAAGGAGTGGCATTGCACATGTACTTTGTCTCCAAATCTGCCGCAATCCAAAAAGGCAGAACCGTAACAACAGACAACTTCTTCACGTCACTTTCGCTGGCTAATAGACTGCTGCACCGCAATACAACTCTGCTTGGCACCATGAATAAAGTGCGACGGGAACTTCCACCTGCAGCTAAAGTCAGTTCAGTACACGAACAATTCTCCACGCTGGTGTTTAGATCTCCCAGTGCCATGCTGACAGTGTATGTGCCCAAAAAGATGAAGTCTGTCTGCATTCTCAGCACAATGCACCATGATGTGGAGATTGGGCAAGATAAAAAAAAACAAAACAAACACGGTCACAGACTACAACCACATGAAGGTATGCTAATGAAAAAAATATTAGTGTGACAAAGTATTCTGGTGCTCTTCTGGTGATAAAATGATTTCTTCAAAATGTCACATATATTTGTCTTTCTTTTTTCCCCAGCGTGGCGTTGACATCATGGACCAGAAGGCACATGCTTGTTCAGTGCGCACAGGAACACGCAGGTGGCCGGTTGCTGTGTTGTACAACATCCTTGACCTAGCAGCGATGAACGCACACGTACTGTATAAGGCATGCACGGGGTCCGCTGAGGAAAGAAGAGTGTTCATGGCTCACCTTGCAGAGGAACTTCGTCGTCGCTTCTTACAGGAAAAGGCGATGGAAAAAGAAAAGATGATACAGCGTCAACAAACTTCCGTTCTAAGACCTCAGCTTCCCCCAGGGAAGAAAGTACAGTGTCAGGTGCTCATTCACTGTAATAGGAACCATAGCACAGAGAGGTGTGTACACTGCAACAAGTACACATGTTGTAAATGTAGGAATGGCGGACCTCGGGTGTGTGGGAACTGTTAATATTTGAATGTGATGATTTTATATAGCACGGATCGGAAATCAGCAGTTCTTAACATTGCACCACGCAAGCTGTCGTATCAACCACCAACTGTAACTTGCTTTCTTTATTCTTCGGTTATAGTCTTGAATAAAAGTACACTTTTATTTATGTGAAACCAGCTGTGTCAGATGGGGTTGTATGGATTGATTCTGAATGTGACTGCGAGAATGAAAAGTGAATTAAAAAAAAAAAGCTAACCTTTACCAGTATCATAAGTTACACCGCCTGTTACAGACTGAAATCAAATTTATATTGTTATTCTAAAATTGTAAGAATAAGAGCAGTTAATTTCTCGAAGTGGAGCCGTGCGGAATCGAACTCGCCACCCTCTGATTCCCAGTCAGGCGCTGATACCATTACACCACTGCGGCGGTTGTAGTAAGAGTGTCAATGTGGCATGCTAACGCGGCTTTTTTTTTTTTTTGAATGAAGGCGCACGTGTTCTTTTATTTGTACCTTTTGTGAAAGTGTTTCTTTGATATATGGACTTCAGGCTTCATACGTTATATAGTTTATGCCTACATTTTGTCATTTACTATTAGAATATGAAAAAGTTTCTGTTTTAAAAATGTGTTTGCACAGCCAACTATAGAAATGGAACACACATGAAATGCGTGTATTCCAAATAACGCTAGAATTATTTCCACTGTAAAACTCCACTTCAATCCCAGGTAATCAAATCAAGGCAAGGCTTGAGCTAGGAGAGAAGTTCATTCTAAGTCGGTGGGGGGATGGAATAGCTGGCTGCTAGTAGCTTTATCAGCACATTTAGATGACAAAGGACTCTGGCGGAGAGGTGCAAACGGATTTAAGACGCGATTTAAGGTGGGACGGATTTACGAGTTTTTTCGTAGGCTCTGGTAATTCTAGTATTAAGTGCTATTCTCCTGTTTAAAACTAGACTGGAACTTCTAATAAATACTGTTTCCAGAGAGAAAGTCATTGATCTGTTTAAAAACCACTTGCTTAAAAATTTTACTTATGAAAGGCAATTTGGAAATAGGTCTATAGTTACTGAGTGTAGAACTGTCTAATTTATGTTTCTTAAGTTGAGGCTTGACAAATGCTGTTTTAAGTGTTTTCTGGAAAAGTGCCTAATGTGTAGTTTGTGATATCCAGTACTATTAAACTTATACAGTCAATAATTTCTTTATTAACTGTATAAAAAAAGAAAAATGTATGAATGGAATCAATGTCTCATATAGAATTACTTAAAACAATTAAATATTTTATGGAGCTTAGTTTCATTAATTTTACAGAATGAGTTCATTATGTGTTGTGGGTCAAAAGGTGAAGGATACAGTATTGTGCCTACTGTCTGGGTTATACTTGATTGAGTATCAGTAATTTAAGTATTAAATAATTACGCGAATTTTACACATATGGAGGGAATGCAATGATTGGTCAATGAGACAAAGGGGGAAAGTTTAAAAGCAATTATACACTGATCATGTAAAAGTATAGAATGATGCACTTCAAATCAGTTTAAATATTTCTGATTCTGCTCAAAATATCTATGGATTTTTTTTTTTTATTTTTGTAAAAAAAAGCTACAAGTTAAAGCATACCACTCAATGCCCACCTATCTACAAGGTAAACAGTCAAAGACAGCACAAGAAGAAGCATGCATTCAAGTAAATGAACAATGAGTTGAGTAAATAATTTAAATAATTTAACTGTGATTAGTAACTTCTCTTTCTATAATACTGCCCAAGGCCAGACACATGTGATACCATATCTTTACATTTTTACTATTTATTATTGTATTAACAATTTGGTCATATTGTAAATCTGCATATTAAAAAATACTTTCAATGTTTTAATGTCTTAGTTATTTTATCAACTTTTATAATGGTTTAAAGCAGCGTTTCTCAAGTATTTGCGACACGAGTTTTCATAACAGTTTTAATCGCGCCCCCCCTAAAGTTTTTTTGAAAGGAGCCCACTAATACCAATTTGTTCTTTTTTAATTAATGATATATTATAGATGCATATTTTATTATATCTACTTAACTTTTATCAACATTTATCTAACTCTATATTTATTTTTCTAGTATCAGAATGTAGTTCAAGTTAATTTGTTTTGGTTTCAAAAGATGTGTTTTTCATATTTTCGATTCTTGCTTTCTTTTTTTCACATCTTTGCGCCCCCCCCTTTTTGTTACTTCGTGCCCACCTAGGGGGGCCCGCCCCACAAGTTGAGAACCACTGGTTTAAAGAAAGCAGAATGACAAAGAATAAAATTAAAAATACATCAAATAATGAAAAGCACTAAGAAAAAAAGGAAAGCAGGCCTTGGATGCTATCAGCAGGCATCATTTTCCCTAAAATTGCTGACTGTGTCCTGTTTTGATTATTTAAAATTAATATTTTATATATTTACCCACTGAAGATCTAACTCAATACAAATGTTTAATTCAGGTTTGTTTGTTTGTTCATTTGTTTTAATTCAGAATTAGAAATGTCAGTGCTGAGAAAGTTTTAACAAGTGTGATTAATTTCAAAGGTAATAATAATAATTCTTTACATTTATATAGTGCTTTTTCAGTTGATGATTCAGGAGCTGTCGTGAGTGGCAGCCATTCCAGCAGCTCCGTGTACGACTTTATTTTTCCAATTTTTCTCTATTTTCACTGTTCACTCCTACCACTTTCTTTTATGTGGACTCGTTCCCTGGACACTTTTTACTTTTTACTACAGACATGGATTTTTACACATCGAAACTTGTCTATTCAAATAGTCAACTTCAAGCACTGAGAACAAATGCCCACGCCGGTGTGGTTCCCTATTTACCTGACGAGGTAAGAAGGCGGTATAGCAAGAGCAGAGCGGGTGCTAAGATAAAAGCCAAGAGATTAGGGAGAAAGTGGCGCTACAAACCTTTCGTGCCTTCTGTGATCCTGGGAAATGTGAACTCACTACCAAATAAAATCGACGAACTGGCTGAAAAATGTCAAGACCTACAGAGAATTCAGTTTGTTGTGTTTTAGTGAAACGTGGCTAACAACTAACATCCCAGATGCTAACGTGGAGGTACCTGGATTTAGCACAGTTAGAGGGGACAGAGACGCAAGTACCTGTGGGAAGCACAAAGGAGGAGGACTCGCACTCTATGTCAATACAAGATGGTGCAACTCTGGACATGTTAACGTTAAAATCTCTACTTGCTGCAGAGACATAGAACCGTTGGCCATAAGTCTACGTCCCTATTACTTACCCAGAGAGTTTGGACACATCATTGTTGCTATTGTTTACATCCCTCCTCAGGCGAATGTGGAGACAGCGGGTGATGTCATCCATTCCGCAGTTGCTAAATTACAAACACAGCACTCTGAGGCGCTTGTGCTAATCGCTGGAGACTTTAACCATGTAACGCTGGACAAAACATTACCTGCCTTCTTCCGGTATGTGGATTGTAACACCCGGGGAAATAGGACTATTGACCTACTGTATGCAAACGTTAAAGACGCATACAGCTCCACCCCGCTGCCTGCGCTTGGGAAAGCAGATCATAACCTGGTTCTGCTTCAGGCTCACTACAAACCAAGAGTGAGGGAGCTACCTACAACCACACACTCATTCAGGAAGTGGTCCCCTGAGGCAGAGCAGGCTCTGAGAGACTAAGGAACTACGGACTGGGATATCCTGCAGGGATCATATAGTGAGAACATTGAGGAGGTTGTTGACTGCACTATTGACTATATCAACTTCTGTATGGACGTTGTAGTTCCAGTAAGAACAGCACGCTGCTATGCTAACAAGCCATGGATTACAAGTGACATCAAGGGCCTTTTGAACGAGAAAAAAAGGGCTTTTAAAGGCGGTGATCAGCATGAGCTCAAGCGCGTGCAGAAGGAACTCCGAGTCCAGCTCAAGGCGGCGAAGGAGCAGTACAGGAGAAAGCTGGAGCAGAAGTTACAGAATAACAGCATGAAGGAAGTGTGGGATGGGATGAAGATCATCACTGGCTGCAGCTCAAAGCGGGGTGCCACCATCGAGAGAGACGTGGAGAGACCAAACCAGATGAACAACTTTTTTAACAGGTTTGACCACCCTCTCACCTCGGAGTACTGCCCCCTCCACCCATCCTTCTGCTGATACCAGTATAGGTGAGAGTTTACCCCAACCCACAATTACAGCAGCCCAGGTAAACAGAGAGCTGAGGAGACGTTGTGCCAGCAAAGCAGCGGGTCCAGATGGAGTATTGCCACGACTGCTGAAAGCCTGTGCGTTGGAGCTGGGGAGTCCTCTACAGCGCATCTTCAACCTGAGCCTGGAACAGAGGAGAGTCCCGAGTCTTTAGAAAACATCTTGCATCACCCCAGTTCCAAAGGTATCACGTCCAGGTGAGCTGAATGACTTCTGGCCTGTCGCTCTAACATCACATGTGATGAAGACCATGGAGCGGCTGCTGCTTCACCACCTGAGGCCATAGGTCCGCAAAGCCCTCGACCCTCTGCAGTTAGCATACCAGGAGAAGGTGGGAGCGGAGGATGCCATCATCTATATGCTACACCGATCCCTCTCCCACTTGGACAGAGACAGTGGTGCTGTAAGAATTATGTTTCTGAACTTCTCTTGCGCCTTCAACACCATCCAACCTCTGCTCCTTAGGGACAAGCTGACAGAGATGGGAGTAGATTCATACCTGGTAGCATGGATTGTGGACTATCTTAAAGACAGACCTCAGTATGTGCGCCACGGGAACTGCACGTCTGACATTGTGGTCAGCAACACAGGAGCGCCGCAGGGGACTGTACTTTCTCCGGTCCTGTTCAGCCCATATACATCGGACTTCCAATACAACTCGGAGTCCTGCCATGTGCAAAAGTTCGCTGACAACACTGCTATCGTGGGCTGTATCAGGAGTGGGCAGGAGGAGGAGTACAGGAACCTAATCAAGGACTTTGTTAAATGGTGCAAAACCAAGGAGCTGGTGGTGGATTTTAGGAGGCCCAGGCCCCTCATGGACCCCATGATCATCAGAGGTGACTGTGTGCAGAGGGTGCAGACCTATAAATACCTGGGAATGCAGCTGGATGATAAATTGGACTGGACTGGACTGCCAATACTGATGCTCTGTGTAAGAAAGGACAGAGCTGACTATACTTCCTTCCTTAGAAGGCTGGCGTCCTTCAACATCTGCAATAAGATGCTGCAGATGTCCTACCAGACGGTTGTGGCGAGCGTCCTCTTCCACGCGGTGGTGTGCTGGGGAGGCAGCATAACGAAGAGAGACGCCTCACACCTGGACAAACTGGTGAGGAAGGCAGGCTCTATTGTAGGCATGGAGCTGGACAGTTTGACATATGTGGCAGAGCAACGGGCACTGAGCTGGCTCCTGTCAATCATGGAGAATCCACCGAATCCACTGAACAGTATCATCTCCAGACAGAGGAGCAGCTTCAGCAACAGACTGTTGTCACTGTCCTGCTCCACTGACAGACTGAGGAAATCGTCCCTCCCCAACATTATGTGACTCTTCAATTCCACCTGGGGGGGGGGGGGGGTAAACGTTAACATTATACAAAGATATTGTCTGTCTGTATACCTGCATTGTTATCACTCTTTAATTTAATATTGTCTTTATCAGTATGCTGCTGCTGGAGTATGTGAATTTCCCCTTGGGATTAATAAAGTATCTATCTATCTATCTCTACTCTAAGCACTCTCCACACAGGGAGGATCCGGGACATGAACCCATGGTCTACTTACTGCAAGGCAGCAGTACCACTGCGCTTCGATACTCCTTAATAGTATTTAAAGCAGGAGTTGTTTTACATCCCTTGCTATATAAGCTAATGGTTTTCAAACTGGGGACCGTGACCTCAGCGAAGTTGACAATATGAAATAAAATAAAAAAAATCCCAATTAAAAAAAAAAGTCTTTAAATTGCCTAGTTTTTAAATAAAACAAACATTAACTGAAAATGTTCTTCAGTTGTTACATATATCGATGTAGTTATACATGACGGAAACGGTCCTCAACCTGTATCATACACAAACAGCTGACAGATGGTATGCAAGGAACTAAAGAAAAAAAAAAAAAGGTACAAAAGTGGAACTGGATTGTTGGTTATGCAGCGACCACACTCGAGTTTCCACACTCAGCTGTACAGTTGTGCTTGAAAGTTTGGGAACCCTTTAGAATTTTCTTTATTTCTGCATAAATATAACCTAAAACATCATCAGATTTTCACTGAAGTCCTAAAAGTAGATAAAGAGAAACCAGCTAAACAAATGAGGTAAAAATATTATACTTGGTCATTTATTTATTAAGGAAAATGATTGAATATTACATATTTGTGAGTGGCAAAAGTATGTGAACCTTTGCTTTCAGTATCTGGTGTGACCCCACTTTGCAGCAATAACTGTTGCTGGTAACTATTGATCAGTCCTGCACACCGGCTTGGAGGAATTTTAACCCATTCCTCCATACAGAACAGCTTCAACTCTGGGATGTTGATGGGTTTCCTCACATTAACTGCTCGCTTCAGGTCCTTCCACAACATTTCGATTGGATTAAGGTCAGGACTTTGACTTGGCCATTCCAAAACATTAACTTTATTCTTCTTTAACCATTTTTGGTAGAATGACTTGTGTGCTTAGGGTCATTGTCTTGCTGCATGACCCACCTTCTCTTGAGATTCAGTTCATGGACCGATGTCCTGACATTTTCCTTTAGAATTTTCTGATTTAATTCACAATTCATTGTTCCATCAATGAAGGCATGCCGTCCTGGCCCAGATTCAGCAAAACAGGCCCAAACCATGATACCACCATGTTTCACAGATGGGGTAAGGTTCTTATGCTGGATTTCAGGGTTTTCCTTTCTCCAAACATAACGCTTTTCATTTAAACCAAAAAGTTCTATTTTGGTCTCATTCGTCCACAAAACATTCTTCCAATAGCCTTCTGGTTTGTCCACGTGATCTTTAGCAAACTGCAGACAAGCAGCAATGATTTTTTTGGAGAGCAGTGGCTTTCTCCTTGCAACCCTGCCATGCACATCATTGTTGTTCAGTGTTCTCCTGATGGTGGACTCATGAACATGAACATTAGCCAATGTGAGAGAGGCCTTCAGTTGCTTAGAAGTTACCCTGGGGTCCTTTGTGACCTCACCGATTATTACATGCCTTGCTCTTGGAGTGGTCTTTGTTGGTTGACCACTCCTGGGGAGGGTAACAATGGTCTTGAATTTCCTCCATTTGTACACAATCTGTCTGACTGTGGATTGGTGGAGTCCAAACTCTTTAGAGATGGTTTTGTAACCTTTTCCAGCCTGATAAGCATCAACAACTCTTTTTCTGAGTTTCTCAGAAATCTCCTTTGTTCGTGCCATGATACACTTCCACAAACATGTGTTGTGAACAGCAGACTTTGATAGATCCCTGTTCTTTAAATAACACAGTGTGCCCACTCACACCTGACTGTCATCCCATTGATTGAAAACACCTGAATCTAATTTCACCTTCAAACTAACTGCTAATCCTAGAGGTTCACATACTTTTGCCACTCACAAATATGTAATATTCGATCATTTTCCTCAATAAATAAATGACCAAGTATAATATTTTTGTCTCATTTGTTTAACTGGTTTCTCTTTATCTACTTTTAGGACTTGAGTGAAGATCTGTTGATGTTTTAGACCATATTTATGTAGAAATATAGAAAATTCTAAAGGGTTCACAAACTTTCAAGCACAACTGTACTTCAATTTCACTTCTCTGTCTACCGATGCTCGGGCTGTGAGACTCAGCCCCTCTTTCCCATCTCCATTCTCCTCTTCTGTGTCCATCACCAGTAACAAACTGAAGTTTCCTATGTCACAGCTACTTCTCATTTACATGTGTCTCATGTGAGTGCTTTCTTTCTTGCTCCCTCAATCCACAGGAGCAGTCTGCACAGAAGTTCAGTCTCTCTCTCCTTCTCGCTCTCTCAGGTCTGGTTTTTCAACATTACAAAATTTTTAATTTTGGTGAACTATTTTGGTGCACCATCACTTTAGAACAGTTTCAGAAATTGGCAGACTAAAACCGAAGAATATACAGACATGGACACATTTGCTAGTACCTCTTGATGAAAAAAGAAGAACCTACAATTGTCTCAGAAAAAACGTGAAACTGACAAAAGTAATTGGCACCAATCACTGTTTACTCCATAATTAACAAAAAACAATTTCAATGTTTAGAAGATGTTGTGGAAATTCAAATAAATCTTCTGAAAATGATGATATTGGCTTGCATATTAATTTTTGTAAAATATCGAATCAGATCCTTGATAAATTGCTCAGCCCTACCTTCACCCTTCTTTTAAAAATATCTACATGAAAAGCCTGAATTTAGAAGCAGTTATAAAAACTGGAACCCAATATTTACATTAATGACCATATAAAACATAAAGACAACTCAACCTTCACGACTGGACATTTTATTTTATTTTTTTGACCTTAAGTCATATGTAACTTGACTTATATTTCTGTTTCTTTTTATCTGGAATCATATGTAACTGTATAATTTTTATAACTTAAAGATACTGAAATTTTTGGTTAATAGATAGATAGATAGATAGATAGATAGATAGATAGATAGATAGATAGATAGATAGATAGATAGATAGATAGATAGATAGATAGATAGATAGATAGATAGATACTTTATTAATCCCAAGGGGAAATTCACATACCTCCAGCAGCAGCATACTGATACAAAAAACATTATTAAAGAGTAATAAAAATGCAGGTAAAAACAGACAATAACTTTGAATAATGTTAATGTTTGCCCCCTCCGGGTGGAACTGAAGAGTCGCATAGTTTGGGGGAGGAACGATCTCCTCAGTCTGTCAGTGGAGCAGGACAGTGACAGCAGTCTGTCGCTGAAGCTGCTCTTCTGTCTGGAGTTTAGTAGATGCAGTGGATTCTCCATAATTGATAGGAGCCTGCTGAGTGCCCGTCGCTCTGCCACAGATGTCAAGCTGTCCAGCTCCATGCCAACAATAGAGCTTGCCTACCTCACCAGTTTGTCCAGGCGTGAGGCGTCCTTCTTCTTAATGCTGCCTCCCCAGCACACCACCGCGTAGAAGAGGGCTCTCGCCACAACCGTCTGATAGAACATCTGCAGCATCTTATTGCAGATGTTGAAGGACGCCAGCCTTCTAAGGAAGTATAACCGGCTCTGTCCTTTCTTTCACAGAGCATCAGTATTGGCAGTCCAGTCTAATTTATCATCCAGCTGCACACCCAGGTATTTATAGGTCTGCACCCTCTGCACACAGTCACCTCTGATGATCACGGGGTCCATGAGGGGTCTGGGCCTCCTAAAATCCACCACCAGCGCCTTGGTTTTGCTGGTGTTCAAGTGTAGGTGGTTTGAGTCGCATCATTTAACAAAGTCCTTGATTAGGTCCTTATACTCCTCCTCCTGCCCACTCCTGATGCAGCCCACGATAGCAGTGTCATCAACGAACTTTTACACGTGGCAGGACTCCGAGTTGTATAGGACGTCCGATGTATATAGGCTGAACAGGACCAGAGAAAGTACAGTCCCCTGTTGACCACAATGTCAGACGTGCAGTTCCCGAGACGCACATACTGAGGTCTGTCTTTAAGATAGTCCACGATCCATGCCACCAGGTATGAATCTACTCCCATCTCCTATTTATTCTTTATCAAACCAGGCTACTGTTTTTACATAACTCATTAAAATAATTTTATGTACAAGAAAAAAACTAAAACACATACACAATGACACAAACAACTAATCACTTGTTAAAATCACCAAATGCAATATTAGTGAGAAAGGTGCAAGTTACAATATCACTATTTTAGATGTGACTGGTAAAAGTTAAGTAAGCAAGTATTTAAGAGTGAAAGAAAATGGGGATACAGTGGTACACCAAGAAAAAGGTTGAATACCCTTAGTCTAGAGATACTGTGTGACATTTAATCACATATGAGTCACAATATACTGTAGTTAGGCATTTGCTTTGATTAATAGGTCGACAACTACACAAAACCATGTAGTATGACTACCATTTGCAGTAACTGATCCAGGGACATGTTCTGTTTTGCAGCATTGGCTTTATATTAGTGGGGCCCTAACCAGATGATACATTTAAGGGGGCATTGACTTAAGGTTTGGGATCTTCTGATTTAAGCTATTTAACAAATGAAAGCTGAGAAAGACTAAACTGGTGATGGTTGTTTTTAAATTAAAACTCTTTCAGACATTTAAAGGGCAAAATTGTTCGTACTTGTAAACTTAAGTCTGGGCAAATTTAAAAGTAGAACAACCTTGGCTTATCACTTAAGAGCAAAACATGCCAGGCAGCAAAATCTTTGTCAGACTACAACCATAAAAGTACAACTCAACTTATGTTAATGAATGAAAGAAAATGTAAAACATTATTGCTATTGATTACAACTAGCCGTCCCCTGAGGCTTCACCCACGTAGTAGTGAAACAGGACAGTGAAGAGGGCCCTGCCCAGCTCCCTACTCCTGATGTCACGCTTCCCCCTCCCCTCGTCCCGCAGCCTCTGTCTCGGATTAGTACAAATATATCTCTTCTGCAAGCGAACTATGATACAAAGCGCAATGAAAGAAATCACAAAATCAACCAGAATGTTCAAGAAAACTACAGAAAAAAACACGATCTAAATCCGTTAAGTAGTTCTCTCGTGAAAAGCGTACAGACAAACAGACGTTGTATTTCATATATAGAGAGATATGGATCACATCAAACTGCAGACCTGTAAATAAACTTGAAGATACATGGCTGGGAGACATCTTTCACCAAGGTCTGACAATTTTTACACATTACATTTACATGGGACAAATGTATCACATATCAAAGATTAATATGACAGGCATAGTTTTTTGCAGTATGAGCAGCTAAGATGTTCTGCAGCACTCACAATCACAGGCAACTACTGGACACTGCTGAAATAACTTATTTAAACATGTGAAAAAAACAGAAACTCTCCCTGCTTTGAAAACACTTCTGCTCTTAAATTAGAGTGTCGAAAACTGGAGCGCTGATGGAGAACAACAAAGCTGCAGGTCTTTCAAATTGAATGGACAGAGAGTGTTAAAAAATATATAAAAGCTCTCTTTAAAGCTTGCTCAGACTTTTATTCTAAAATAAAAGATAGCAATTATAAAGATCCTCGGGTACATTAGGACAGTGGCTAATGTGACAAAAGGGAATTCAGATCTATAGTGCAAAATATCAAAAGATATTAGCAGTACAGACTTTATGAACTTCTTTAATGAGAAAATTAAAAATATAAGATCCCAAATCTCAGCATCACAGTGCAAACCACATACTATACTAGCCTGGCAGACCCTGTCTCACATAGCATTGAACAGTTTAGAAATTGTAATCCTGTAACTGAGCAGGAAGCCTTAACTATAATTTCTAAAATGAAACCTACTACCTGTTCCCTAGATCCGGTGCCAACAAAACTAGTAAAAAGTGCCATGGATGTTCTTGCAGCTCCTATTCTTAACATTATTAATAGTTCATTATTGCATGCACAGTACTTAATGCACTAAAAGTGTCAATCAGCAAGCTATTACTTAAAAAGTCAGACCTAGACCCACACATACTTATTAATTATAGACCCATTTCAAATTTACCCTTTCTCTCTAAAATACTTGGAAAAAGTAGTCGTCAATCAGCTTTAGTCATACCTTACGCATCACAATTTACTTGAGATTTACTGGTTTCCGCACAGGTCATAGCACAGAAACGGGCACTAACACGTGTTATAAACGTCATTCTGATATTCTCTGATGAAGGAAACTCCACTGTAATTATGCTGTTAGATTTAAGTGCAGCGTTTGACACCATTGACAATTCTATTTTACTGCACAGGCTGGAAAGTGATATTGGGCTTACAGGCACCATCCTTGCCTGGTTTAGTTCTTATTTATCAAATTGATTCCAGTATGTACAGAAATGTGCTGACAGAACTCCATCATCATACACAGAATAAAGATATAGTGTCCCACAAGGCTCAGTACTGGGACCTTTACTGTTTTCACTTTACATGCTTCCATTGGGATCTATCATTAGAAAACATAATGTTATTTTTCACTCGTACGCAGTTATACCGTTCTTTTAGACCAGATGAAGTTTCTTCAATGTTAACTTAAATTAGTTGTGTTAGTGAATTAAAGGAGTGGAAGGATGAGAACTACTTGTCTTTAAACACTGATAAAACAGAGATGTTAATTATTGGAGGGAATGATGCTGATCGAAACAATATTTCGTCATCATTTAACTCAGTTGGAATCACCATTAATTTTACTGAATCAGCCCGCAATCTAGGAGTTATCTTTGACTCTAGCATGTCAATTAAAGCGCACATTACAAAGTTGTCTAAATCATGTTTCTTCCATCTTAAAAAAGTTGGGAAATTAAGGTGATTTCTAAATAAACAGGATTCTGAGACACTAATTCATGCATTTATTTCTAGTAGGATTGACTACTGCAATGCGGTGTTCACTGGATGTTCAAATTGTTCAAACTAAATTCAAAAATTCCAGTGAATCCAAAATGCTGCTGCAAGAATTATTACAAGAACAAGAAAATACAAACACATAACACCAGTTCTTAAATCCTTACACTGGCTCCTGGTTAGGTTTAGGGCAGATTTCAAAATCCTCCTTTTAACATATAATGCCTTAAATGGCCAAGGTCCGTCTTACTTGTCTGAAACTATCACGACTTACAAACCAGAGTGCACATTAACATCTCAAGATGCCAGTCTGCTTATGATTCCAAGGATTCATAAAATAACAGTGGGAGGTCGAGTTTTTAGTTACAGTGCCACTAAACGGTGGAATGGTCTGCCTGCTACTATAAGAGATGCCCCTTTGTCTCAGCTTTCAAAGACTCACTACCTCAGTTTAGCATATCCTGACTAGAGCTGCTGATTAACTGTACAGACTGCATCTCTGTTGTTAGATATTAGCACTAAAACATAAGTAATGTGATAGTTATAATTTGTTACTAACCCTTACCTATTCTGTTTCTTGTCTTGGTACTCAAATGTGGCACTTGGTGCCACTGCCAAGTTGTTTTGCCTGCCTAAAGTAAAGTCATCTCTAATGGAGAATCGCAGGAATCATCGGGTAGAGGGGTTCTTTCATTAGATTGGCTAGCCTGGCAATGACTTAGCTGTGGAATGGCCAATAGGGGGAGGCAGCTTGATGTGCAAGGTCTCCAGGGATCTGAACAAATCCAAATCATATTATGTGATATCATCTAGTGGTGAATTCTGCTCTGCACTTGAAAGATTTCTATTGCACTATTATATTGTAACAGTAACGATAACGTGTAGTGAATACACTTGACTTGAGCATTCACAATTTTCATACTCTTTCTCTGTACGTTTAGCATTCGTTTGTCCAGTGCTGCTTCCTGAGCAGCTCTTCTTTTCTCCACCCTAGCGGCCCGCTTCTTCTCTTCTTTCGTCTGCATCTTTTCGCGTTAAAACCGATTAAGTCAGTGTTTGTGTTGCAATTACTTAGTACATTTTCCTTCATTTTTCACTTAAGCTGGCATTTAAGTTTTAAATCTGCCTCAAGAATGATTTGAGATATGAAGAGGTAGGGGAAGTGACGGCGAAGGGGATGAGAATGGCGCCCGTACATGTGCTGCACGGCCACTGCCAAGAGTTGATTCTAAAATAAAATAAAATAAAAAAAAGAATAACCTTGGAGGTCAATCATCACCCCGTAAGCATATAGTAAATGTCACGTAGTATATGTATACCAAATTTCAGGCCAATACACTGCAAAACATGTTTTCTTAACAAGTAAAAATTTCTTATTTTAAGGTAAAATATTTTGCCCCAAGAGATTAAATATCTCATTTCTTATTTTAAGGTAAAATATTTTGCCCCAAGAGATTAAATATCTCATGTTGCAATGATATTTGCTAGATTATTTTGCTCAATTCAAGATAACTGGTCTTAAACTATCTGAGATATAAAAGTATAACTCCAAGACAATATCGACTTAAAAAAAGCACAACTGTGAGAGAAAAGCCTGTTATCAACTACAGCGATGAGCACAGCAGGACATGTATTCTTATTTCAAGAACCAAAACTTTCTAGGTTTGTCTTGTTTTAAGAAATGAGTAAAACACAACCCCGAGACTTATATTAAACTCTTTTTATTCCAGAAAGGTTTTAGAATACAACCTTGATTTTGTTAACAACTACGCCATTTCAGATTAACACTTGCCTAATTCAGTGGCCTTTCTCTCTAACTAGTATGATTTAATAGCCGGATTCCCTGCAAAGGGTAGTACTTTATTATATTCAAATGGTAATATTTTTCTTCAAATCAAAATGGTTTCCACATTTTAAAATAAATGACCCTTGTATAAAAAATGTGTCTGGTGGTTTGATGCAAGAGTTTTGTCACTGTGTCAAATAAATGGCTTAATCCAAACAGTGTTGCTGGAATTTATTAACATAAAAAGAAAAGTTCAAGAATTTAGGAATCTTTAAAAGTTTTATATAGTTCAATGATATCC
This sequence comes from Erpetoichthys calabaricus, assembly GCF_900747795.2. Taxonomy (NCBI): domain Eukaryota; kingdom Metazoa; phylum Chordata; class Cladistia; order Polypteriformes; family Polypteridae; genus Erpetoichthys; species Erpetoichthys calabaricus. Next base: position 66,375,722 of record NC_041410.2, on the reverse strand, counting down.
CCATGATAGTACTTCAGAAGAATAAATATTTTGTTTTTCAGTCATATAGTCTCACTGAAATTAAAATTAACCAGCTTCATAGCATCAACAAAACGGGTGGATTTATCCAGGTTAAGGATTTTAATTTCAAATGACAAAACATCTCTATCAAAGACACAGCATCATGAACTTGAAACTCCAAACAATATAATGTGTAGTGTTGATATGGTTCAAAAGTTGTTTTAAACTCAAAGCCACAAACGAGCTGCAAATAAAACAACTCCAAATCATCTTTAGCGTTTAAACAGCAAAAAGCGCAAGTGCTGAGCGACTGTAGCTATTATGTGATGTAATATACAGGATCGTTCCATTATTTTAGGAAAAAAAATGATTTACGTCAATGACATAGTTGAGTATATGAAAAGCTAACGGTATAATTAGTTTCCTTGCAGTGTCCAATTGTTTTTGTTTTTTTTTCAAATATAATATCCAGCGCTGTTTTTGACCCCTTTTTTGTCATGTAATGGAACATACCTTTCTTTGAGCATGTGTAAACGTGTTCCCTGTGAAGCGTCGTTAGCTTTCCCGCGCATCAGATGTTACATTTTGAAACGTTCTCAACTTAAGGTTATTAATAGCGTTACATAGATACAGTAGCTAAAATACTGCTTTGCTCTTTGCAGCTGATAAGTAACATATTTACGCATACAAACCAATGGCTTCACTTGATGAAGTCACACTGGAAATATTAAAAGGTCTAATTGACATTTACTGTTGCTGCAGTGTTTTTATGAATCCACAACAATTCACCTGTCCACGTTGATACCTATAATCATTACCACACAAAACAGAAGTAGTGGGGGAAGCTAGTTTCGTGTAACCATTACATAAAATTTTTAAAATAAATGCAGGTGTTTATGTTATAAATATTTTTTTTTTTTCATTTCCGGTTTTCACCGTTGCAATTTATCCAGCAAACACTGGCCTGAATTATAACTTCCACTGCACGCAGTTCTTGCATTCAAACATATTGGTACATTTAGCGCTTCTCTTGCCATTTTAGGCATTAATGAGTGGTTTGAGGATGCACAGCAACACCTGACTCTTTTTATCGAGCGCCATCATTGTTAGATTTCATATATACAAAGAGTTATTATGAATTAAATGTTAGTTAAATGTCATTGATTTATTTGTTAGTGATTTATTAAAAACGTTGTTAAAGACGTTCTGATACAGACTTCTGCTTGCTTAAAAATAAACTGAAATGTATCTTTTAAAAATGTGCCAAGTTCTAACTGCATTGCACGCGACTCATGCTCTTACTGGCAGTAAAAGCAAACACGACCCAAGTCGCTTCTATTTGAGATACCTTTAAAGAAAAACTTTTAAAATACTGGCCTCTAAATTTTAAAATTATTATCGATTTTGAGGTATCCACAATTATAAGCTTATTGCTTGAATATAAAAGATCGCTGCACTTGAAACTGCAATGGGAGCACCTATCCCCCTTAACTTCATTATCAATACCATACATGAGCGCGTCATATAAAAAAATCGAAGGTTTGGGCGCGACTTGTTCAGCTTCGCCTATATTCTAGAGTCAGCCCTGAGTGAGACAGTGCTCTTTATTACTTTAATGGCACAGGTGAAGGCCCCAGTCGGAGTGAAATGTTAACGCCCTGCTAATTTTATACACTCACAAATTAAGTTAGTAAGTCGAATGTATCGTGTCCTTGATCAGGCAACATGGTAAATACCTCTCTGTTGGATATCTCTACTTGCCTAAAACCTCAGTATGATATACTTGTTCAGAAAGGAAACAAAATGTAAAACATTTATAAAAAGGTATCATGATTTGCACTATCTTTCTATCTGTGCTATCTTTCAAGAAACTCTTAAACTTATAAAAATTTGTAAATTTAGCACTTAAAGCCTAAAACCTGAGTTGGAAATGACTGCCGGTAATTGTGCAGATGACGTCCAAATATGAATTAATTACTGATCTTCTCTGTTGCTTTCAAGTTGCAAATGTTACAGAAGATCTTCTAGGGACTCTTTCACATGAAGATCTGAACATTTTCTTCGAAGAAAACTTCATGGCCAGCAGTACATCAAGAGGTCAGCATTATTTATTTAATTTAATTTTTTTTTTAAGAAATATTGTTGAGCAAACAATGTAGTTATTATTACTTTTGCTATGTTCTTTTTGTTGAGATTAAATGCTTCTGTAGCAACTTTTATGTCAAAAGTGTCCATGTCCGGATGATATTTGAGATCAAGCAGGGGAGAAATATAAATGATAATAGGGAAAAGGAGGACGTTTATGATATGAAAGTGATGACAACATAAATAGATAGATAGATAGATAGATAGATAGATAGATAGATAGATAGATAGATAGATAGATATTTATAGATGTGGAAATTTGAAGAGTAGAAACTTGGGCTTTGTCCTTCTCAATTAAAATTTGCCATAATTCAATAAAAGCAGTTTGAAATGTCACACCTGAGCACAGGACAGCTCATGCATCCATCAAGGCTGTTGCCCCAACATGTTCACCTTACCATATGAATCTTTGTGTAAACACATATTTATATATGTTTGTAATTTAACAAAATCTATATTAATTTACAAATGTTTTGATAAACTTTATCATGGAGCCAGAGAATGATAGCAAATTACATGTTAATTAGCATACAGAAGTAAGAATTTCTCAGTACTCATGTAGCACTTATTTAGTTCAATACAACATATTGTGAAAATACTCCATATCAATAGATAACTGAGCACATATCGTTTCTGTGTTTTATCAGGAAGTAAAGAAGATAACTACTATCTTGTTTTTAGTTACCTAAAAATTTTAACAATGAAAATATAAGCGGTCAGATATTTGAGCAATGCTGTCTTTGATTACTAATTTCATTTACGTTAAATAAATGTACAGTAAATATTTCCATTTATGTCCAGCTTCACCAAAGTTCATAATTCATAAACAGTTTATTGATAACTGGTGACTATTTTCAATGTCCTTTTCCTGTATTTTTTTTAACAGGAGCTGCAGTTTTCTTTGCAGCAAGATAACTTACAAGACAGCTGTACATCTCCCTTCTCTTCTGAATGCAATACTCTAAAAAATGCCAGTTTTTCACCTACCCCTCAATCCAGTGAGCAAGGATGTTCCAGAAAACTTTGAAGAGAAGCCAGCCCCTCTAAAATCATTCAACTACCAAGCCCTGAATACATACTTCATAGTGACAGTGAGTTGGAGCAGGTCAGAAAACACTGCAGCGCATAGGGAAAGAGGAGCATTGTATTCTTTCAAAGGATCTGCGCTGTAGATTAATTAGAACTACAGTGACCAACATAGTGCCCATACTGAGGGCAACAACAAGGGAAGACAAATATACCTCCAAACATGAGGTTTCTTCAATGGCAAAACATATAGTCAAGTATTATCCAAAGCTATATGCAGCTGAAGATCAAAATTCATGGGTGAGTGTAAATAACTAGTTTTTATAGGGGATTTAGACTGAGCAGTCACACCTTGTATTCACTTGCACACTTTTTAAAAGAGTGTAATCTCATTACAGGAACCTCTGTTTAAACAACTCCTGGAAAGGCTACAGAATATCTGCACTCCTCAGAAGCGACAGGACTGTATGCCTCAAACAAATAAAGAGATGTCTCGGCATCACCACTGACAAGTCTGATGCTGCTGAAGTCGAGAATTCAGGCGAGGCCAATTCCACTGCATCTTTGGGGAATTCTATTGCTTCAGCGACACTTGTTAACGTGTCACCTTCTAGTTGTACCCAAGAAGTTACAGCAGAGAAAGAATGTGAACCATCTGGTAAGTGCACAACAGAGATGGTCATATCCCATCTTAGTTCAGACTGTTTAGAAAACACAACTGTTTTGATTATTCATTTATATGTTTTTGCAGCACTAAATATAGGCCAGGCACTACAAAACACTACAGGACCTTTACAAGAAGCCAAAGCCAAATAAATTTACAGTTACCTAGCCCCTTGATCATGAATTTAATGCACAGAAGTAATTTATAGATTATATGGGAGGCTTACCCATGCTTTAAAGAACTGGATCATGTAAGTACATAAAACACAGACATTTGACCGAAATATTTTTGAAAATGGTTTCTTAAAACAAAATATGTGCTGACTTAGAGTGTGCTTATTTTATAGGTAATGGATGAAATGCGTTGTATTCTTAGTTGGAATAATCTTAACTACATCACAGAAGTTAAGAGCAGATGGACCAGTTTTTATGGAAAAGCACAGCTGTATGGAGTAATGAAGAAGATCCTGAAGCCTCCACATATGCACCATGATGGTAACATTTGTCATGCATATTTTATTCAAACTCATTTTATAGTTAGTTATGCACTTTACTCAGTGTTGCAGCATGATAGGCCTAAATGAAAGTCAAATTGAATTGTTTAAAGTTATGATATTTTGCAGTTGATGCTCAAAGGGTTGCACTTTTGTTATGCCATTTTTTCCATAAAGACCAAGTCTATATTATAGTAAGCCAAACTTTGAGAAATTTTCATGCAAAATATTATTACTGCTCTCTTTGCCAGTAACTATTGATTTGTGAATTCCAGGTTCCCTTTTCTTAATTGAATTAGAAAGTTGTACTGTGTTATTCTGAAATAAGTTTTTGCATTTAATTATGTTTTTAAAAAGCCATTTATTAGCATTGTAAATAGTTTTGTCTAGCATCTTTTTAAGACACAACAGAATCTATATTACTAAACGACAGTTTAATTTATGCACGGTGGACGCACCGAAGCGCATGCGCACTGTACCGCGGCGCCCCAGAGTCAAACGCAGCAGCTTCCCAGAGTCAGTAGGTGGCGCACAAACAACACAACCTGTAAACTAAACTTGCTCTAATCCATTGTGCCAGCAGTCTGTGTCGCATGTTTGAATCACATAACGGTAATTCAGTAGCAGAGAAACAAACACGAGACCGCATGGATAAAAACAATAAACGGAGGCTCCTACAACACGCTTCACAAACACCAGAAGCAAAGAGATCACGGCTCCAAAACGAAACACCTCAAGTAACGGAAATACAACAACGAGCCCGTAGGGATGAAAACAATGAACGAAGGCGCCTACAACGCGCTTCTGAAACACTACATGCAAGAGAGGCACAGATCCAAAAAGAAACTGCAGAAGGGCTACAAAGTCGTTTAAAAGGTTTAAGACGTTCAGTATTCCAACAAAGAAAAAGTCAAAGACAACAACGACGGACAGACGCTGAACAATTCCGCCAGTTAGCCGAGAACGCATTCTATAATGAGTCCACTGTTCATGAAAATTCATTGGGATTAATGAGTGTCATTTGCAGTCATTGTCATTCACGCAACTTCCTTGAAGAAAAAACTGGCAGTACAACTGATGAGTTTACACGTTGTTGTCAAAAAGGTCAAGTTAAGCTGCCTCATTTGGATGAATATCCTGAATATGTACGGAAGCTTTTGACTAACAATGTACCCGAAAGTAACAGCTTTATGGAATGCATTAGATCCTACAATAGTTCATTTGCATCTATCAATCAGTATTAAAAGTAAGTTGAATTATGATTCCTAACAGTAAACGACGTCTACCTAACGACACAGCCACAGAACAACAAAGACGAGACCGCATAGATAAAAATAATAAGGAGTCACGGCTCCAAAACGAAAGACCTCAAAAATTACTAATACAAAAACGAGCCCGTATGGCTACGACCTGTAAACTAAATCTGAGGTACAGCGTGCATGCCAGATTGTACACTGTATATGCACAGATGCCAGAGGCAACAGGCAAGTCGTTCACACTACCACCGCTGCCAAATGCGAGACTGCATGGATAAAAACAATACACGAAGGAGACTACAACGTGCTTCTGAAACACGCCTCATGACTAGCAGAATCGTACGTCAAAGTCACCGCCATACTGTGAGTGGCACTGTGGACGCACCCACCCTCCATGATATTTCATCCCTACAAATATCAGAGAGAACAGAAAGTGATTGCCATTCTTGGATTTGCAATTCTTTCAAGAATCGCGGGGCTGCTGGTAATAAACTGACTGACACTATCCTTTATTAGGTACAAATAATGAAGGAATATTTTAAAGAATACTTAAAACTTTAAATATGATCTATGTAAGGTTCATTTCAATTGTTCGTTTATGTTCTAGAATATTAGTAGGTAAAAATAATACCAGACATCATATCATTTTTGTTATAAATCATTCTCAATTTAAAGCTTGCTGTATGTTGTTGTTTTCATTAAAAGGAGAATGTTTGAGTTATATTAGAACATAATGCAAAAGATATTTAATATATATATATTTTTTTCATTAGTGAAAAATGCCATTGCCATGTTTACAGCTCTGCCATCCATGTTTCCTTCACTTTCTCTACCCCCCAAAAAGCTGGGAAACAAAACATGAGGCATTAGTTCATGGCCCTAAGGTAAAACTTTGCATTTTTACATTGCTTAAAGGAAAAATAAAGACAGTTACTGCAATTCTATCCATCTGTGACTGTCAGCAATTTTCAGGGTTGTTTTTAATGTTAGCTACAGGAACGACATTATACATTAAACTGTTTGATTAAAAGGGCTCAACAGAATATAACAATCTTCAATTTTTAGTGATTTCTTTGCTATTTCAATTACAAGCTGTATATAACTGCTTCTGTTAAAACTAGGGGGCTCCGCCCCCTGCTCGCTTCGCTCGCCAACCCCTGGTGTTGGGGAATGACAAAGAGTGAGATGTATGAATTAGATATAGAATAGTGTGCAGGTTTGGATGATGCCTATATAAATACAAAATAGAGTGTTTGGCATAGAGTAATGTTTTATTGGAATATTTCTCTCTATACAACATTAGTAGTAAAGATGGTGTCTTGTCTTTGAATGAGTCTTCCTTTGCATGGATCTTTTTTAAGTTTAACTTTAATGTGAGATGAACGTCAAACACATGAGAAGGCAACATAAAGTTGTCCATGTCCAAAAACGGGTTCAGAGAGGTAGATGCCAACTTTGTCCATGGTTTGTCCTTGTGATTTGTTGATGGTCATGGCAAATGCAGCTTTAATGGGGAACTGTCGGTGTTTCAATGTAAAAGGTAATTCTAGGTCAGAACTCGTAAGGTCAATTCCAAGAATGAGAACAGTATTGTTAGCATGTGAATCTGAAAGAACTGTTGCTTGAATAACATCGTGTGTTATGGTGTTGACGACTAACTGTGTGCCATTGCATAAACCCTGTTTAGTGTTAAGGTTTCTTAATAGCATGATTATTGTTCCGTTTTTAAGGGTAAGGTTGTGTTGTGGTCATCCGTCCGGGTTAATAGTGTTCAAATATTCTAAGGGGAAATTCAGATGTTCATTGTCGTCATCAGAGTCAACTTTGTCAGAGCTTAGAAAGAGCCGTGTCTCTCCAGGAAGTAATGAAATGACCTGGTTAATAATGTGATTAACATTAATATTTTTTGGACATAATATAGTGCGTTGTGTTAACCACATATGCGAAAGTAGTATGGGCCATTGCCTTTTGGTGGCCTGATATGTACTCCGGTAGATGCAAAAGCAAATGAACTATTGTAGGATCTAATGCAGTTCATAAAGTTTTTACTTTCAGGCACATCCTTAGTTAGAAGCTTCTGTAGATATTCAGGATATGAATGTAAAGGAGGCAGTCTAATCTGCCCCTTTTGACAACAACGTGTAAATTCATTATTTGTATTGCCAGTTGTTTCTTCTGTGAAGTTAAGTGAATGACAATGATTGCAAATGACATTCATTAATCCCAATGAATTTTCCTCAATAGTGGACTCATTATTGAAAGCGTTGTCAGCCAACTGGCGTAAGCGTTTAGCAGACGTCTGGCGTTGATGTCTGTGACGGGCATGTTTTGCTTGTGGTGTTTGAGTGCCGCGTTGTTGCATGTCCATTATTTGTGACGCGCTATTTTTGATTTTTAATTGATTTGCCTCCGCTTTGCGCAAAGTCCGTTTCACTCTACGTCGTGCATTGTTTGTATTGAGCCTTGTCCGTTTTTGTATGTCGGTCAGTTGAGCTTTCTGCTTTTTGAGTCCTGCTTGCTTGTTTTCTGGCCGGTCATATGCGCGTTGCTTTGCTCCCTTTTTTGTATGTCTGAGACGCGAGCTCTTTCTTTTGAAATCGTGCTTGTTTTGATGCAGCACTTTGAGACGCGCGCTGTATGCATCTACGTTCAATGTGTCTGTTCATTTGGGCACGTCTCTGTAACGGGGTTACTTGAGCTTTGCGTTTTTTGATCCGAGACATTTTTTTTCACGTATTTTCCGAAGCGCGTTGTATGCGCCGCCGTGTATTTGTTTGGTTTCATTCGTGTTCGTGTGTTTGGTCCCGTTATCCGATCCGAATCGTTTTGTACCCGTGACCATGTATGCATGACTTGTTTGTTCCTCAGCGTGCGAAATATGTATAAGTAATAAGGAGGATCGCACTCGCTGTTAATATGGAGCCTTTTCTCCAGTTGAACGGTTAATAGTGCTTTATTTTAATGAGATCCACCTATGCTGCCTAGTGTGAAGGTTTTGAGATGACGTATGTTTAATATGGACGTTTCCTTTAGATATGTGGCTTTAGGTGTCACTTCTTATTGATTTGGGGGGGGGGGGGGGGGTGTGTGGGTGAGGATTGTTGTTGCGCGAGCGTCTTCTTTCGTTTTGTGTTCCAGGGGCTTGTTGAATCCCCCTCTTTGTGTGTGTCCCGTCCGTTGCTTGTAGGGTGTGTGGGGTGGTTTTGTGTTCTTTTTTTTTGTGTTCCAGGGGCTTGTTAAATCTCCCTCTTGGTGTGTATCCCGTCCGGTGCCTGTAGGGGGGGAGCCTTGCTGTTGTGCGCGAGCGTCTTCTTTTTTTTTGTGTGCTAGTTTCGTGTGCAATGGGTTTCGTGCGGTGCCTGTCTTTGACTACTTTTTTCTTTGCGTTTTCCTTTCGGCGTCTCATTTCCTTGTCCTCTTTTTTCTTTGCTCACTCGTTTTTTCTGTGGTCTTGTCCGCCTCTCGCGGCCCCTCATCCGCCTCTCGTGGCCCTTTCTTGCGCCTGCGCAGTACCTCTTTTTGCAGCTACGGCCCATGGCCAGATGTGCCTGCGTCCATCATCCGGTTTAGCATTCTCGGTTAGTAATATGGATTTTTTCTGTGGTCTTGTCCGCCTCTCGCGGCCCTTTCTTGCGCCTGCGCAGTACCTCTTTTTGCAGCTACGGCCCATGGCCGGATGTGCCTGCGTCCATCATCCGGTTTAGCATTCTCGGTTAGTAATATGGATTAGCACATTCATTCAGTATTATAAATAAGTAAATGTATAATAAATCTGTATAGGACTACAGAGGATAAAATAAATTCAGTTTATTTTCTTTGTTGGTTTTTGTTTGTCTTGAAGACCTCCGAGAATCCTGATGCCTTTCTACAGCAAAGACTGACCACTGACTAGTGCTGCCCTTATTGTGGACCAAGATAACTGCATGCTAGCTATTGGAAGTGAGCCTGTGACAACGTTCCCTCAAGAAATGTTGCAGGAAGGTATCATGTACCTTATGGCATACTATTATGCACTACATCTAACATATCCTAAGTGTATTGCCGCTGTCCTCTCTGCAATTCAAACTGAAATATTACTGGACACAATTTGAAGGGAAAATACAAATATGCTAGAAGAAAAATTGTGTGAGCCAAATGCAGAACAGGAAATGCATGTGTATAATGTACTGTATATAATTACCATAATATTTGAAAATCAATTAGATAAATTGTAAATAATTTGATATTTTGTGGATTTTAACATGTTAGGTTGTATTTTCTTTGTCCTGTTTTTTGGCAAAGTTACCACTGTTAAAATTTTGTTAAAGTTTGTTATGCATTTCTGACCGTGACAAGATGAGGCAGTCCTGAACTACAATGTACAATAATATGGATATGACGTTTATGTTATATACAAGGTAATCTTCCTGTGTCAACTAATTTTCATGTGCTTATGTTTTTCTGTTTATGTATTGTAAACACAGCAGTAGTGCTGTTGAATACTGATGTAATACTTAAATAAAGAGCAATGCTAATGATTATGTCTTTATTGCAAGTTATTTTATCTATTCAGGAAGCCAACACATATCAGGAAATTATATATTAATTATGTGTCTTGAATGTAGGAATGAATTCCTAATTCAAACCTCTGCTAAAATATTTGGTTTCAATTTGAAATGAAGACCATCCTAGCACTGTGCTACTTTTACCTTATTCTTTTGTAGGTGGACTGAAATTTGTTGTATATACCATGCAAATATAGTTTAGTATGTGTTGAAATTAACTACATTCAGGATTTTTTAAAAATCCAAGTCAATATATCTCACCCCACTGGCATATAATTTTGCTTATTTCAAGCATTTATTTCTTAATAATCGTATATTTTTTTCTTATTCTGTAATTTTTGTAAAATAATTTTTCTGTTTTAAGATATATGCTCTGAGATTAAATTTTGGACTACCTATTTCAAGATGAGCTAACTTGTTTCAAGTAACAAGACTTTCTTTCTCCACTAGTATTAAGAATTTTCCACTTATATTAGTGATTTATTCTCTTGTTCCTTGGCCTTCATTTTTCAGTGTGCTAAAAATTAAGAATGCAAAACAACTGAATTAAAAATTATTTTCTAATATTCAGTGTATTTCCACCATAGAAAGTCTAATCTCAAGTAATTTGTTCTAAAAAACAGCATTTTCTACTTATTGCAAACCTTTGAACACCTATCAGCTTTCTTATTTCTAGACTGGAACTAACTTATTTTAAGAGTTCTTGGCAAGTAAAATTATCTTGCTGCATGGACAGATAATTTCACTAATATTAAGTCATTTTCTCCTGAAATTCAAAATCTTATTTCTAGGCTAAGTTTTTTTGCAATGTAGTTCAAACAGTTTGCAAGCTACAGGTGATTTAAAATCCTGGACAGACAAACGGACTGGTACGGTAGCGTATTATATAAGAAGATTGTTCTGTTCTGTGTATTGTATTGACCCCCTTTTTTGACACCCACTGCCTGCCAACCTACCTGGAAAGGTGTCTCTCTTTGAATTGCCTTTCCCAAGGTTTCGTCCCTTTTTTCCCCTACAAGGGTTATTTTGGGAGTTTTTCCTTGTCTTCTTAGAGAGTCAAGGCTGGGGGTTGTCAAAAGGCAGGGACTGTTAAAGCCCATTGCGGCACTTCTTGTGTGATATTGGGCTATATCAAAATAAACTGTATTGTATTGTATAGTGACATTTTGCAATTAATAACAAATAAAAATTTTATCGTTTGACAGCCCTATAAAAAATCCATGCAAATATACTCTTTCATGTAATTAAGCTTTTGAGAAAAGAAAAACTTACAGGGGAAGTCAGTGTGTCCCTGTGATGATTTTCCTGTCTTCATTGCTGTAATAAAGAAAAACAAGTGCAGTGTCTTTACTGAAGGAGAAATTAAGTAGTTGCAAATCACAAATAACAATGTTCAACACTCAAGTTCTAAAACAATAAAATTACACAATGAAATAAGCTGCATTTGCTACTCTTATAATCTAAAGACATGCTCTTAGGTTGATCATATTATATTTCCATATTTGCTTGATTCAATTCTGGTATTTATCAGTAGTATTGGACGTGTAGAGATTAAAGGGGTAGAGCTTATTCTAGGAGCACAAGACGTAAAGCACGAGTCACTCACATACGTACATACCCATGGTTCTACTTACACAAAGGACAATTTGAATTAAAAAAGGCAACCTAAACAACACATCGTTAAGGCTGACAATCAAAATAAAACTAAAACAGAATGAGTATGCCAAACAATGGAGCAATGCTCTACCCAGGATTTGTTCTTAAAACTGTGCACACAGAAGCTTGGACTCCCTCCAGCAACTTATGTTATTGATAGTTGTTTCCCAACTCACTATTATTCTCATAAGTTCAGACATATCTCATCAGTTCAGAATTTTCAGAGGTGATACACGAAGATGTCCCCAGTCTCCATTGTTGTTTAATCACTCTCTCAAAATTTTAGCCATACATCTGTATAATTAGTTTAATTCACACTCTATCCATGCTTTAGTTGGTGATGCACCCACTCTAATTTTAAGCAATTTGATACCTACAAAGTTTCACGTCTTTCAAATGTATTTCACTAAATCATCTCTTGTTTCCTAGGTAGTGTTGACTGATGAAATTCACCAGTGTTTCTCACCGCGAATATACTGTATTCACTGCTAACCTAGCTTGACAAATATCTCTCTATTATAAAAAAAAATCCTGCAGAGAAACAGTAGGGCGTCGAGACATGATCTTCACATTAAGATCACGGAAGACACTTAAAAGACCCGTGAGACTAAACAGATTGGCCACGGAGCGTCTCGCAGGGACCTTAAACATGAGACTTTGTGCCAAGAGATTGACCCAGGACCATCTCACGATGACGTAGAACATGAAATTCTTGCAAGACATGCCCTACTTACAACCAAGTAAGAGTACGGGCAGCAACACACTTAGTCATGTTTTGGCTTTGAGCACACACAGATCCAGGGCTCTCAGCGCATGTAAAGAGTATAAGGACAATATGTTATAGACGAAACATAGACGACTAAGCGAAGAAGAAAGCAGCGTGGAGAAAAGAGACTCAAAAGCATTGGAGAGACAAAAAAGAAAAAGAATAATCTAGGTGCAAATTCAGAAAATAAGCAAAGTAATTATCAGCCCAGAACAAGTGGAAGAAAAAAAGGCATGTCCAATCCGGATGTTGGCGCTATACACATGCAGAGCAGGTTAGAGATAATGAAAACTGGAATTCAAAAGCCTAAAAAAAACGTAGGCGTGAAACACATGCAGAGCAAGATACAGAATATGAAAGCAGAAAAAAACAACAGTGTCAAAAAAAGAAAGTAAACATCGCATTAGCGCAAAGAAAGAGAAATTATTACTCGGAGAAATAACGAAAAGGCGAATAGAGGTCAATTATATGGACATAGGTGATATGTCAGAAGTATGTAAATATTGTAAGGCTTTGAAGTTTAACTCATGAGAATTTCAAAAACGGAGTTTACCTCACATGCATTTATTGGTTACTTTGCAAAAAAAAATTATTAACTGCTGATGATGTAGATCGTTTTGTCTGTGCTGAAATTCCAAACAGAGAAACCTATCCTGAATTATGGTACAAAGTCATTAAACACGTCTCACTGATCTCATTTAAAAGATTCAGCACATTGGGACTCGAAAGATTCCAAATATTGTTTTTACAGAAGTTCAGAAATATAAGTGAAACTAATGAAACAGCAACAATTCAAAGAAAAAAAAAATCTTAAAAGTGTGTATCCGGAAAAACAAAAACGGGGTCTGGCGAGCGAAGCCCCCTAGTTTTCCTAAAAATTCGACGGTCGGTCGGTCGGTTTAAGTGATCATTGTTTTCCCACAGCGTCATAATGATTTGCGAGGCCAGCATGACATCAGAAAGCTGTACTAGCTACATGCAGGACTTTCATGCATGTGTACTGTAATTTCAGATTGTTGCCTTCAGGCATGCCTGCTTAGTACACCAGCCTTCCACACAGCATTTGTTTAAATAAAAAAAAGAAAAAAAGAAAAACTTGCAGTGTCATCATTTGAAGGGTACATTGGCTGACCATAATGACAATATTATGAATACAGATATTGAGTGGTTTGTGAATGGGTTCAGTTCCGGCACTGGGAGGGGGGAAGGGTGCTGTAGCCACCATTCAAAACAAGCCTTAAAGCAACACCCAACACACTCCGCTTATCAGAAAACTCAGGGCACACTATGAAATAATTAAAACAAAAGATTTATCACTATTTACAAGGCATTTATTCCTTCTTGATGGAAAAAAGTGTGAAATATATGCACAGATACATATGAAACTAAAAACACATACCTGCTGTACCGGAGCCACAGCTTCAAAAAATGGAATATGCCAGTTCTACATCGTTGCTATGTTGCATGGAAAAAGTGTGCACCCAGAGTGGACCTCTATAATCTCAATGATCTGTATCTTATTTACTATTTGCTAGTTTGTGGCAATTTGTTGTATCGATGGTACAGTGGTTAGCACTACTGCCTCACACCTCATATTACATATTTGGCCACAATAATCAATTCAACACAGTTGAATTAAGTGCCTCCATGGACACTTAAAATATTATTGCACCATTATAATCCACTGAAAAATAGTCCTCCTTCCTCATTCACTTAAATGAATTTTTTTGAGTTTGTGATATTTGCTGAATATTTCCGTGATTTCACCAAACACATGGAGAAGAGAAACTCTGAAACGTCCCGCTCATCGCTATTCCTGTGAATTGCCTTTGCCACAATTCCAATCTTATTTCAAACATTCCATTAAAAATTCCTTCCAATATTTTGGCATTATTACAAATATAACTTAATAATTGATACTGCCACATCTAAATATCATGGCATTTTAATGATGCTAAGTCCTCTCACCTGTTCATGACCCTATCTTTTACTTTCTTTCATAAATAACTTGTTTATCTGAAAGATATACATCATGACCCCATATAAATCTTGTAAGTTCACACTTCCATTAATTACTGGCCTAAAGTGAAGGTGGTGGGGGGGTCATTAGAAAATGTCACTTAAAGACATTCCGTACAAATTCATTTAAGATCCCTAGGCAGGTGTCTCACCCAGTTACCATCATCTATGAAGTATAGTCCTGGGTCTACTCTCCCATAGAACTCTTATTCTGGTTTCCCACTGAACTAAATGTAGGCTCCTCATGTATTGTAAATTTAATACTATGAAGATGAAATCTCTCCAATTTACCAAAGGCCGTTTTATTCCATATGCTTTAAAAATGAAGAGCAATATGGAACTAATTCTTAGACCTTTCCAAAATTTCCCATTCCCTCTATTGGCACTCAAACCTATGTATTAACTCCTTGGGTAACTTGTTTCATGATCCAAGGACTTTAGACAATCCAAACCCTAAAGACCAGATTCTCTAATCCTTCTTTCTCTTCCCTTTTCTATCTATTGTTATGATCACTTGCTGTAGATCACGTGGACTGTAATGTTCTTCTCCATCTTCTCATCACCCACTCCAGAGCACTTCTCTCTCTCTCTCTTAGACAATCTGTCTCCACTCAATGCATTGCTTTATGCAAGTCCTCATATAAACAATTTCCTGTATATTTTAGTTGGCCAAGTGTCCATTCACATAATCCTTTCACTTCTCTAAAATTTTCTGGATTTCCCCTCTTTACAATTTAAAGCTCCTTCAGCTTTATGCTATGCAAATTAACTGTGATTCTTGGGGTAACATTAAAAAGTGGTCTTAAGTAAGGAATACAATGCACAAACATATTTTAATAAAAAAAAAAAACCTCCCCTAAAATGAACAAAATATTCATTTCCTAATTTCTCCCCTTTTGTTGGGGTCTTATCAACATCAACATTTGTACAAAATAAAAATAGACAATTTAATCAACTTTAGAACCATAAAAATATGACAATCAATACTGGCTATTATTTTCAACCAGGGTAACCACAGATAAGGAAAGAAAGTGAATTTAATCTCTCACCTATAACTCTTTCAACAATCTGGTACTGCTTATTTAAATCAACTGTCAACTCTTGTTGACAATTGTAGTACTCAATATCTTCAGGAGATGCTTTTGAAAGCCTGCAGTGTAAAAAAAAATTGGTGACAGCATTAAGGACAACCACATGCATAGAGACAAAGAACTTTTATTTCCCATTAAGTAATATATGCAGCTCATCATACCATTGCTTTATTTCTTCATCTTTTTTCTTAAAGTTCTCTAGCTTTTTCAGACCCTTTACTTTCTGTTGAGTCAGAGAATCTATGCTTTCCCAAGTACCATGAATGTAAGACCAGCCTTTCCATTTTATGAGGTAGTGAACTTCCCCTTCTTCATTCTGCAGATCAAAATCGGCATTGGGATCTCCATTAGCTTCTACAGCATAAACTGTAGTAGTTGCGCCTGTAGCTGAAAAACACAACATTTTTGAAAAAGAACTAATGATTGCTATTCATTTAGACCAGTGACATTCCTTTTTCCCCCAAACTAAAGTACCATTTTAGTGATATACAAACATTTCATACTGATTCAATTATGTGCTGATGTGTTTATCTACTCATATTAAGTAACGTCTTTTGTACTAACTCAGGAACTTGAAAGTTAAACATCTGTAGCTTCTAATTACAATGTTCAAATATAATGTGTGTCAGTGATATTTTCGTTAATGAAAACAAGAACTAGAACTAAAAATATTGTTTTTCGTTTTACAAGAACGAGAACTGAGATTAAGGCAAACAGAGAAACTAAAACTAAATAAAAAATAAAAATTACTGATATGTGAACGAACTAAAGCAAGAACGAAAACTGAGTAAAAACGAAAAAAACAGCAATTGCATTTTCGTTCAATCCGTTTCAGTTGTGCAGACGAGTTATTTGTAGATTGATCCTGAGCGTTCAGTTACATTGTGCTGTTCACTATGCGATGATCTTGTAACTTGGGCTTACTATAGTCACGTAGCGTAACTTCCGTAAAGGACTGTTGTTTGTTGAGCACATTTGGCTTGTTGAGTTGAAGCAGTAAGCACTTGTGGTTGACAATGGTGAGTTTTGCACAGATTTTTGCCGGTAGAAAGGGAGAAAGTAATGTGTGGAAATACAGCGCAGATGATAATAAAAGCAAATGTAGCATTTGAGAAGAAGAAAAGAGTCTTGGAGTTTCAGTGCAGACCCAGCTGGATCATTACTTAGCAGAAATCCAGCACTTCTCTGGCACCATGACTGTACTTCATACAGGGATGATGGTCTCACCTGTCATTATGAAAAGTAAAAAAAACTAATAATGATAACATAAAATAAATTTGTCCACTGGTCTGTGCTATAAATTTGTTTTCTGTATAATTCCAATAATTTTGATAATTGTTATAGTCAAAATCACTGAATTTGCACATTTTCTGATCAAAATATAGGTGAGAAACACGAGGTGCGGCAGCGACGAGACGAGCCTCACCTCACCTCAGACTGTACTGTTCCTCACTCACTGGGTTCATGCATGCAATTGGCACATGCCTGTTGCTGTCTTTCTGTATGTCGCCAACATAATGTTTGCACATGCGTTTATTATACACCCTGACTTTCCACAGTCTGGCTAATATCTTTAATGAATGTGTGTGACATATCCAGTCTTGCTAATCAGACATAAAACCGCAGTGAAAAGGCACAACGTGAGGCAGACTGTACCGTGCCGCGCCAAAGGGGGAGATGTGAGCCCAACAGGTGCTTGTTACTGCTATTCTTCTACGCAGAGGCTCTTGGTGCCAATAAGTTAGCGATATCAGAAAGTCAAGTGTACTGCAGCGGTCCAGTTATTTTTATTTTTTGTTCCGACTGACTGCCAAAATGTAAGATTAAGACTTTTAAAACTAAAGGAAAATAAGGAGGGAGGACTTTTACAAGAAAGTGAAAGAGATTTCGTGGAAAAGGATAGGATTTTACAAAAAATGGGATCAGATTAAGAAAAAAATCCAATATTTAAAAACTAAATTTTGACCCTTAAATAAAATATTCTTTTGTTTTCCTTGTTACCCTTTTGTTGAACAGTCTGCATTAAAATTGATTAAAGCATCAGAATTAAAAGCTTTTCAAAACAACTAAATATTTCAATGAAGGTCAAAATTGAAATCTGTTTTTTTGTACACCACTCTCTACTTTCATTTGTATTGAATGAGTATGAATTGTGAAATTGCAAAAGCAAATTTAGAACACATGGAGGGTGCAAAGCAAATGCGCTCTCTCTCGCCGCAATAAATGTAACGTTCTTTCTTAGCCAAATATGTACCTTACCTATCTGTGTGTAAAATGCTGAGGAGATATGAAACATAACCAGTAGTCAATGTGCATGCTGCCAATTGAATTGTGAATAAGCTACTCATTTGGGTTCATATATTTGTAACTCCGAATCTAGAGAGTCACTGCCTCTCCAGCCATGAATCTCACCGCACGTCACTGCTTCAGTACCAGCAGCAGAAATTGACTACATGCAGTCTGTTTGCGCCAGTAGCCGAGGAACTTGTCTGTGCACCTGTATTACAGGCGCTTGTTGACCGAATATTTTCACTATGTGGCTATCTGTGCAATGGACGTCGTTTGCAACATGAAAATATCTCTCGAAATGCGTGCTTGTTTAAAACTTAACAGCAATGTGCCTGCACAGACTGGCTTCTTGGGTCGAAACATTTGATCTTACTAACTATGCTCATTAGGCCACTTAATCTGTTTCATCATTGATAGTCAAGCTGTGTTTAACGGCATTATAGATTAAGAATGTATTTTGTTGACTGAAACATAGCCAGCATTTGTGGTCTTGCAACAGAAAAGAAACTAAAATTGTACTAATATTATGAAAAAAGTCAGAACTAAACAAATAAAAACTAACATTTTAAACACAGAACTAAATAAAAATAAAAATTGTTGACTCCACTGAAAACTAGAATGAAATAAAAATAAAAATTAATTTTATAAAATAAAATAAAACTAAAACTACAATTAATATCAGAACTAAAATATAACGGATGTGTGTAAACAGTTTTGGCGACCCACTACCAAGGTTTACCAATTCTTGAGGAACACAGGCACATCCAACACATTTTGCATTAAAAGTTTAATCTCTTTCTAACAGTTCTCCATAAACCTTACATCCATCTATCCATTATCCAACCCGCTATATCCTAACTACAGGGTCACTGGGGTCTGCTGGAGTCAATCCCAGCCAACATAGGGCGCAAGGCAAGAACAAACCCCGGGCAGGGTGCCGGCCCACCGCAGGGCGCACACACACACACACCAAGCACACAGTAGGACAATTTAGGATCGCCAATGCACCTAACCTGCATGTCTTTGGACTGTGGGAGGAAACCGGAGCACCCGGAGGAAACCCACGCAGACACATGGAGAACATGCAAACTCCATGCAGGGAGGACCTGGGAAGCGAACCCAGGTCTCCTAACTGTGAGGCAGCAGCGCTACCGCTGTGCCACCGTGCCGCCCTAAACCTTACATATCAGAGCAAAATATAAATAATACATGTTCCTTGGACTTAAATAAAACAATACATTAAATGACAATGTATATTATCACTTAAATCCCTGGTAATGTAACACTCCATTGCTAAATAATTTTTGAAGATGTGATACAACTCATGAAACCAAGCTCAGAAATCTATTCACATTCCACCCCAATAAAGTACACTACAACCACTATATTAAGTGAAATATATTAATGAAATGTTCAATATTAATTGCAATAAAGGTCAATGAATCAATAAACTCTAATATATACAAATTCTGTATCAGATTAATAGAACTTTATTTGTCCCTGGGGGAAATTTGGGTTTTTAAAGGAGAACTTTAAATAAATACATCAATAGTTAGAAACACAAATATATATACAGTGCACCCGAATGAGCAGATGAAAAGAGTACTTTGAGAGGCTAAAGAATGAAGAGAACGAGAGAGAGAAGAGGCTGGATGATATGGAGATAGTTAATCAGGAAGTGCAATGGATTAGCAAGGAGGAAGTAAGGACAGCTATGAATTAGGATGAAAAATGGAAAGGCCATTGGTCCTGATGACATACAGTGCATCCGGAAAGTATTCACAGCGCATCACTTTTTCCACATTTTATTATGTTATAGCCTTATTCCAAAATGGATTAAATTCATTTTTTTTCCTCAGAATTCTACACACAACACCCCATAATGACAACATGAAAAAAGTTTACTTGAGGCTTTTGCAAATTTATTAAAAATAAAAAAATTGAGAAAGCACATGTACATAAGTATTCACAGCCTTTGCCATGAAGCTCAAAATTGAGCTCAGGTGCATAGTGTTTCCTCTCATCATCCTTGAGATGTTTCTGCAGCTTAATTGGAGTCCACCTGTGGGAAATTCAGTTGGTTGGACATGATTTGGAAAGGCACACACCTGTCTATATAAGGTCCCACAGTTGACAGTTCATGTTAGAGCACAAACCAAGCATGAAGTCAAAGGAATTGTCTGTAGACCTCCGAGACAGGATTGTCTCGAGGCACAAATCTGGGAAAGGTTACAGAAAAATTTCTGCTGCTTTGATGGTCCCAATAAGCACAGTGGCCTCCATCATCCGTAAGTGGAAGAAGTTCGAAACCACCAGGACTCTTCCTAGAGCTGGCCGGCCATCTATAAACTGAGCGATTGGGGGAGAAAGGCCTTAGTCAGGGAGGGTGACCAAGGACCCGATGGTCACTCTGTCAGAGCTCCAGAGGTCCTCTGTGGAGAGAGGAGAACTTCCAGAAGGACAACCATCTCTGCAGCAATCCACCAATCAGGCCTATATGGTAGAGTGGCCAGATGGAAGCCACTCCTTAGTAAAAGGCACATGGCAGCCCGTCTAGAGTTGCCAAAAGGCACCTGAAGGACTCTCAGACCATGAGAAAGAAAATTCTCTGGTCTGATGAGACAAAGATTGAACTCTTTGGTGTGAATGCAAGGCATCACATTTGGAGGAAACCAGGCATCGCTCATCACCAGGCCAATACCATCCCTACAGTGAAGCATGGTGGTGGCAGCATCATGCTGTGGGGATGTTTTTCAGCGGCAGGGACTGGAAGACTAGTCAGGATAAAGGGAAAGATGACTGCAACAATGTACAGAGACATCCTCGATGAAAACCTGCTCCAGAGCGCTCTTGACCTCAGACTGGGGCGACGGTTCATCTTTCAGCAGGACAACGACCCTAAGTACACAGCCAAGATATCAAAGGAGTGGCTTCAGGACAACTCTGTGAATGTCCTTGAGTGGCCCAGCCAGAGCCCAGACTTGAATCCGATTGAACATCTCTGGAGTGATCTTAAAATGACTGTGCACCGACGCTTCCCATCCAACCTGATGGAGCTTGAGAGGTGCTGCAAAGAGAAATGGGCGAAACCTGGCCAAGGCTAGGTGTGCCAAGCTTGAGGCATCATATCCAAAAAGACTTGAGGCTATAATTGCTGCCAAAGGTGCATCGACAAATATTGAGCAAAGGCTGTGAATACTTATGTACATGTGATTTCTCAGTTTTTTTATTTTTCATAAATTTGCAAAAACCTCAAGTAAACTTTTTTCACGTTGTCATTATGGGGTGTTGTGTGTACAATTCTGAGGAAAAAAATTAATTTAATCCATTTTGGAATAAGGCTGTAACATCACAAAATGTGGAAAAAGTGATGCGCTGTGAATACTTTCCGGATGCACTGTGTGTGTGTGTATATATATATATTATATATATATATATATATATATATATATATATATATATATATATATATATATATATACACACATATACACACACACAAACTATGGGCTGAACACACACCAGCATGACTAGAAATGAAGAAAAAATTTAAAAAAAAGAAAACTTCTGATTTGGCAATCACAATCAAAGTGAGGTATAATTCAGGTGTATTGCTGTGGGTATGAAGGAGCCCGAGGAGCGTTTCCTGTCACAGTTCTGCTGAATAATTCGTTGGCTGAAAGTACTCTGTGTTAGTGTTTCAGAGAGAGAATGTGCAGCATTGTTCATAATAGTACTCAGTTTTGTTTTAATTCTCTCCTTTGCAATGACCTGCAGGTGGTGCAAAGTGTGTCCCATAACTGAGTCTGCCCATTTAATTAGCTTGTTAATTCGGAACAACCACAGTGTAATAATGGAAATGAGTTATTACCAACATAACAGCTACACATAGTAATTAACAGATGACAAAGGGTTTCCAGGCACATAATGATAAAGAATTTTTCAGATGAAAAGCTTGTTCTTTTTTTTGCTAAGATAGCATTACTCATCTCAACAGCATCAAGAAACATGTAAATATTCCAGTAACAGAAGTAAACATTAATTGTCAGGTTTAGATAGATAGATAGATAGATAGATAGATAGATAGATAGATAGATAGATAGATAGATAGATAGATAATAGATAGATAGATAGATAGATAGATAGATAGATAGATAGATAGATACTTTATTAATCCCGATGGGAAATTCACAAGATACTGCTACTGTGGATCCTTTCAAGAATGCTGTCCCTAATATAAGGTGAAGGCAGTCTAATGGTTAATATTACATAAAAAAACTCATGGCATCTTTAAAAAGTAGCTTTACAAAATATGCCATTGACCACACGACATTACCAGCTGCATTTGAAATTTTGCCAGGCACAAGCAGCTTGGATAGCCATCAGGTCATCTTTATTTCTTCTCCCTCATCTAGACAACATTTTGTGCTGATGTCACGGTGTTGGGTCCAATCTTCTCAGAAGCTAATCAGTTTCACTGCTTGTTAGGGACAATCTGACTCCAACATAATATGCCAATGACATCCATTCACCAAGAAAATAACCATTTGTGGAACACTTTTCTGGTACCATTTTTAAAACAGGAACTGCCCAAACCACAGACAACTAACATCTCTCACAAATTCTTTTGTCAATAGCACCTTTCATAGTGGATTCAGAAACTATAGTGACAGTACAGTCAGAGACTCTCATAAGTAGTACCTAATTATGTTTAATTATACTCAAATGACTATCACCTTTCTGTCATTTGTGATTAATTTGTCAATTGCATAAACTTGGAGCTTCCAAAGCAGAAAGGTTTACATACTTCTGCAAACACAAACTTTTGAGTTTTCTTTTTCAGTTATCTACTTTTACTTTGGAAATATACTGTACAGTCATGGCCGAAATTATCGGCACCCCTGGAATTTTCCCAGAAAATGCACCATTTCTCCCAGAAAATTATTGCAATTACAAATGTTTTTGTATATACATGTTTATTTCCTTTATGTGCATTGGAACAACACAAAAAAACAGAGAAAAAAGCCAAATCTGACATCATGTCACACAGAACTCCAAACAATGGGCCAGACAAAATTATTGGCACCCTTTCAAAATTGTGGGTAAATCATTTTATTTCAAGCATATGATGCTCGTTTGAACTCACCTGTGGCAAGAAACAGGTGCTGGCAATATAGCAATCACACCTGAAGCCAGTTAAAATGGAGAAAAGTTGACTCAACCTTTCTGTTCTGTGTCTGAGTGTGCCACACTAAGCATGGAGAACAGAAAGTAGAGCAGAGAATTGTCTGAGGACTTCAGAACAAAAATTGTGGAAAAATATCAACAATCTCAAGGCTACAAGTCCATCTCCAGAGATCTTCATGCTCCTTTGTCCACTATGCACAACATAATCAAGAAGTTCACAACACATGGCACTGTAGCTAATCTCCCTGGACATGGACAGAAGAGAAAAATTGATAAAAGTCTGCAATGAAGGATAGTCCAAATGGTGCATAAACAACCCCAATCAACTTCAAAACATATTCAAGCTGTTCTGCAGACTCAGGGTGCAACAGTGTCAGCTCGAACTATCCGTCGACATCTGAACGAAATGAAAAAGCTATGGCAGGAGAGCCAGAAGGACCCCACTGCTGACACAGAAACATAAAAAAGCCAGACTGGAGTTTGCCAAAATGTACTTGAGGAAGCCAAAATCCTTCTGGGGCGAACATCTTGTGGACAGATGAGACCAAGGTAGAGCTTTTTGGTAAAGCTCATCATTGTACTGTTTATAGAAAACAGAATGAGGCCTACGAAGAAAAGAACACAGTACCTACAGTCAAACATGGTGGAGGTTCTAAGATGTTTTGGGGATGTTTTGCTGCCTCTGGCACTGGATGCCATGACTGTGTGCAAGGCATCATGAAATCTGAAGACTACCAAAAGATATTGGGGCACAATGTAGGGCCCAGTGTCAGAAAGCTGGGTCTGCGTCAGAGATCATGGGTGTTCCAGCAGGACAATGCCCCCAAACATACCTCTAAAAGCACTCATAAATGGTTGAAGACAAAGCGCTGGAGAGTTCTGAAGTGGCCAGCAATGAGTCCGGATCTAAATCCGATTGAACACTTATGGAGAGATCTCAAAATTGCTGTTGGGAGAAGGCGCCCTTCAAATCTGAGAAACCTTGAGCAGTTTGCAAAAGAAGAGTGGTCGGAAATTCCAGTTGAGAGGTGTAACAAGCTTGTTGATGGTTATAGGAAGCCCCTGATTTCAGTTATTTTTTCCAAAGGGCGTGCAACCAAATATTAAGTAGAGGGTGCCAATAATTTTGTCCAGCCCGGTTTTTGAGTTTTGTGTGAAATGATGTCAGATTTGGCTTTTTTTCTCTGTTTTTTTGTGTTGTTCCAATGCACATAAGGAAATAAACATGTGTATACCAAAACATTTGTAAATGCAACAATTTTCTGGGAGAAATGGTACATTTTCAAGAAAAATTCCAGGGGTGCCGATAATTTCGGCCATGACTGTACATACTCATGTATAAGTCAGGTCTTGAAATCCGAAAAATCTATCATAAAATCAGACCCCAACTTATATGCCCGTTCAAAAATGTGACACTTAATTTTTTTTTTTTTTACATCTTCTTGTCTCCTCCAATCTCGCATCAGTTTCTCAGACACATCGAATTTTGTTGCAGCAGCTCAGTTACCAATTTCTTTCGCTACTTCAACGACGTTAAATTTAAATCCAGCTTCATATTTTCTTCTGATCAAATGCTCCATCATAGATAAGGGATGCTCTTACGATAAAGGTGTATGAGGGTGTGAGATACCAAAAACACAAATCAGTGCAAACGTTGTTCCAGAATAATTTTGTTATTACCATGTGGTCACGTAGGTACAACAGAGAGAGAAGTTAGCAGCATGCGGTGACACGGCGCATTGCCGCACCCACATAAAAAAAAAAAAAAGCAATGTGCTCCGTGGGTGTTAGCATATCATAATCTCTTCGACCAATAGCATGAGTTTTCCGCATTCGACTTATACGACTGACATTATAAAATACCAGAAATTATATGGTAAAATCAAGTCCAGACTTACTTATCCACGAGTATATATGGTACTATCTTGAAATGTGAATTTCCCCTTGGGATTAATAAAGTATCTATCTATCTATCTATCTATCTATCTATCTATCTATCTATCTATCTATCTATCTATCTATCTATCGAGTTACAGCATAAGAGTTCACATTAAATAATACTGAATGGATAAATATGTATACAAACCTTTTGTCATGCAGAAAATTATGATGACGTTCAAAGGGATTGAATACTTTTGCGCGCACTGTATTCAGACCAATTCACTTTCTGCACAATTTATTGTGTTGTACATTTAATTTTAAACGGACAAATTTTCCATTTTTGTCCATCACACTACACTCAATAACCCATGATGACAAAGTGAAAATATATTTACAGAAAGGTTTGCAAACTTGTTAAAAATCAAAAACTGAAATCTCATATTCAGTATTCAGGCCTTTAACACTAGAATTACCACAGCCTACGAAAAAACTCGTAGATCCGTCCCACCTTAAATCGCTTCACACTTCTCCAATTAGCGTCTTTTGTCCTGTAAATGTGTTGATAAGCAGTAAGCAGCAAGCATCCTACTATCACATCCCCCACCCCACACAGTTTTCTCAGCTCAAATCTGTTTACCTGCGTGTCAGTTGCTTGGAGTTGTATAGAGTGAGAAGTCAAGCAAAATGACACCTTTTATAAATTCTATATCGTTATTTGGAACACATGCATTTCATGTGTGTTCCGTGTCTACAACGATCTATGTAAACACATCGTTAAAACAGAAACGTTTTTCATGTTTTTGTAATAATTGACAAAATGTAGACATGATATAATGTGTGAAGCCTGAATTCCAAATATCAAAGAAACACTTTCACAAAAGGTACAAATATAACAGAACAAATGCTCTTTTATTCAAAAATATAGCTGCAGGAAAACAACCCGCGTTTACCTGCGACATTGGACACGCAGTTGCCTACGACAGCTTCGGTGGTGCAACAGTTATCAGCTGCTGATTTGTAATCAAAGCTTCACGGGTTCGATCCCAGCCAAGTTGGTTTTGAGAACTGAGCTGCTCTTATTCTTACTATTTTAGAATAAAAACATACATTTGATTCCCAGTCTGTAACAGCCGGTGTAATTTATGATACTTGTAAAGGTTAGCTTTGTTTTTTTCTATTCCTTTACTCTCTGCCGCGGTTCACGTTCCCAACTCCCCCCAAACCCCCACTCCGTGCATTTGACACTGCTGTTTTCACATAGACGCGCTATAACAGAGGTACACTCAACTAATGCCGACGATTCAACATCGAATCAAGAATGCACTTTTGCCATCGCTGTACTTTGTATATGTACATGGGAAGCTCTGCACTCATGACTTTACGCTGTAGATCTGGCTCTTACATACAAAGGACGGTGCATGTGCCCAAAACATTAATATTTATATGTTACTTACACAAAAGCCAGATCCGATGTAGAACCGTCGTCATGTAAGTAAGTAACTCAAGGTAAATAACATTCGATTTACCTATTTACCTTTATTTATTTACTTATTTCCTACAGCGTAAAGTCACAAGTGCAGAGCTTCTCATGTACATATACAAAGAACAGCGATGGCAAAAGTACATTCTTGATCTGATGTAGAACCCTCGTCATGTAAGTAAATAACTCAAGGTAAATAGGTAAATAACATTAGATCTGGCTTTTATGTAAGTAACATATAAATGTTAATGTTTTTGGGCACATGCACACGTACTTTGTATGTAAGAGCCAGATCTACAGCATAAAGTCACAAGTGAACTGCAGAGCTTCCTCTGTTTGATTGTCAAGAGCATGATCGCAAATTGCACGTGTAATGTCACAAAAAATACCTGCCAACACTTTAGTATGCGAGCAATGGTACGAGAATGCAGTTAGACTTTTTTTTGGCACATACACCACGCTAGTGTTTAGATCTGGAAGGTGTAGCGTTTGGCGAAATAAATAACATGCGAGCTATAGCGCGTCTTTATGTGATCCAAATAAATAACATGCGAGCTATAGCGCGTCTTTATGTGATCCAAATAAATAAACATGCGAGCTATAACATTTCTTTATGTGATCCAAATAAATAACATTTGAGCTATAGCGTGTCTTTATGTGAAAACAGGCAGTGTCAGATGGGGAGGGGGGGGTAGGGTAGAATGAAGAGAATGAAACTGAACTAAAAAAAAAAAAACAAGGCTAACCTTTACAAGTATCATAAATTACACCGGCTGTTACAAACTGAAATCAAATCCATCCATCCATTGTCTCCCGCTTATCCGAGGTCGGGTCGCGGGGGGCAGCAGCTTGAGCAGAGATGCCCAGACTTCCCTCTCCCCGGCCACTTCTTCTAGCTCTTCCGGGAGAATCCCAAGGCGTTCCCAGGCCAGTCGAGAGACATAGTCCCTCCAGCGTGTCCTGGGTCTTCCCCGGGGCCTCCTCCCGGTTGGACGTGCCCGGAACACCTCACCAGGGAGGCGTCCAGGAGGCATCCTGATCAGATGCCCGAGCCACCTCATCTGACTCCTCTCGATGCGGAGGAGCAGCGGCTCTACTCTGAGCCCCTCCCGGATGACTGAGCTTCTCACCCTATCTTTAAGGGAAAGCCCAGACACCCTGCGGAGGGAAACTCATTTCAGCCGCTTGTATTCGCGATCTCGTTCTTTCGGTCACTACCCATAGCTCATGACCATAGGTGAG
This sequence comes from Erpetoichthys calabaricus, assembly GCF_900747795.2. NCBI lineage: Eukaryota > Metazoa > Chordata > Cladistia > Polypteriformes > Polypteridae > Erpetoichthys > Erpetoichthys calabaricus. The sequence goes on along the minus strand of NC_041410.2, from coordinate 66,347,983 downwards.
GGTAGGAACATAGATCGACTGGTAAATTGAGAGCTTCGCCTTGCGGCTCAGCTCCTTTTTCACCACGACAGACCGATGCAATGCCCGCATTACTGCGGATGCCGCACCGATCCGCCTGTCGATCTCACGCTCCATTCTTCCCTCACTTGTGAACAAGACCCCGAGATACTTGAACTCCTCCACTTGGGGGCAGGATCTCGCTACCTACCCTGAGAGGGCACTCCACCCTTTTCCGGCTGAGGACCATGGTCTCGGATTTGGAGGTGCTGATTCTCATCCCAGCCGCTTCACACTCGGCTGCGAACCGATCCAGAGAGAGCTAAAGATCACGGCCTGATGAAGCAAACAGGACAACATCATCTGCAAAAAGCAGTGACCCAATCCTGAGCCCACCAAACCGGACCCCCCTCAACACCCTGGCTGCGCCTAGAAATTCTGTCCATAAAAGTTATGAACAGAATCGGTGACAAAGGGCAGCCCTGGCGGAGTCCAACTCTCACTGGAAACGGGTTCGACTTACTGCCGGCAATGCGGACCAAGCTCTGGCAACCGATCGTACAGGGACTGAACAGCCCTTATCAGGGGGGCCGGTACCCCATACTCTCGGAGTACACCCCACAGGATTCCCCGAGGGACACGGTCGAATGCCTTTTCTAAGTCCACAAAAACACATGTAGACTGGTTGGGCAAACTCCCATGCACCCTCCAGGACCCTGCTAAGGGTATAGAGCTGGTCCACTGTTCCGCGACCAGGACGAAAACCACACTGTTCCTCCTGAATCCGAGGCTCGACTATCCGACGGACCCTCCTCTCCAGGACCCCTGAATAGACTTTTCCAGGGAGGCTGAGGAGTGTGATCCCTCTGTAGTTGGAACACACCCCTCCGATCCCCCTTCTTAAAGAGGGGGGGACCACCACCCCGGGTCTGCCAATCCAGAGGCACTGTCCCTGATGTCCATGCGATGTTGCAGAGGCGTGTCAGCCAAGACAGTCCTACAACATCCAGAGCCTTGAGGAACTCCGGGCGTATCTCATCCACCCCCAGGGGCCCTGCCACCAAGGAGTTTTTTGACCACCTCGGTGACCTCAGTCCCAGAGATGGGGGGAGCCCACCTCTGAGTCCCCCAGGCTCTGCTTCCTCATTGGAAGGCATGTTAATGGGATTGAGGAGGTCTTCGAAGTATTCCCCTCCACCGACCCACAACGTCCCGAGTCGAGGTCAGCAGCGCACCATCCCCACCATATACAGTGTTGACACTGCACTGCTTCCCCTTCCTGAGACGCCGGATGGTGGACCAGAATCTCCTCGAAGCCGTCCGAAAGTCATTCTCCATGGCCTCCCCAAACTCCTCCCACGCCCGAGTTTTTGCCTCAGCAACCACCAAAGCCGCATTCCGCTTGGCCTGCCGGTACCTATCAGCTGCCTCCGGGGTCCCACAGGACAAAAGGGTCCTGTAGGACTCCTTCTTCAGCTTGACGGCATCCTTCACCGCCGGTGTCCACCAGCGGGTTCGGGGATTGCCGCCACGACAGGCACCGACCACCTTACGGCCACAGCTCCGGTCAGCTGCCTCAACAATAGAGGGCACGGAACATGGCCCATTCGGACTCAATGTCCCCCACCTCCCTCGGGATGTGGTCGAAGTTCTGCCGGAGGGTGGGAGTTGAAGCTACTTCTGACAGGGGGCTCTGCCAGACGTTCCCAGCAGACCCTCACAACACGTTTGGGGCCTACCACGCCTGACCGGCATCCTCCCCCACCATCGAAGCCAACTCACCACCAGGGGTGGTGATCAGTTGACAGCTCCGCCCCTCTCTTCACCCGAGTGTCCAAGACATGTGGCCGCAAGTCCGACGACACGACCACAAAGTCCGATCATCGAACTGAGGCCTAGGGTGTCCTGGTGCCAAGTGCACATATGAACACCCCCTATGCTTGAACATGGTGTTCGTTATGGACAATCCGTGACGAGCACAGAAGTCCAATAACAAAAACACCGCTCGGGTTCAGATCAGGGGGGCCATTCCTCCCAATCACGCCCTTTCCAGGTCTCACTGTCATTGCCCCACGTGAGCATTGAAGTCTCCCAGCAGAACGAGGGAGTCCCCAGAAGGTATGCCCTCTAGCACCCCCCTCCAGGGACTCCAAAAAGGGTGGGTACTCCGAACTGCTGTTCGGTGCATACACACAAACAGCAGTTAGGACCCGTCCCCCCAACCCGAAGGCGAAGGGAGGCTACCCTCTCGTCCACCGGGGTAAACCCCAATGTACAGGCTCCAAGTTGGGGGGGCAATAAGTATACCCACACCTGCTCGGCGCCTCTCACCGGGGGGCAACTCCAGAGTGGTAGAGAGTCCAGCCCCTCTCAAGGAGATTGGTTCCAGAGTCCAAGCTGTGCGTCGAGGTGAGTCCGACTATCTCTAGCCGGAACCTCTCAACTTCGCGCACTAGCTCAGGCTCCTTCCCCTTCAGAGAGGTGACATTTCCACGTCCTAAGAGCCAGGTTTCTGTAGCCGAGGATCGGACCGCCAAGGTCCCCCGCCTTCGGCCACCACCCAACTCACACTGCACCCGACCTCCTTGGCCCCTCCCATAGGTGGTGAGCCCATGGGAAGGGGGACCCACGTTGCCTCTTCGGGCTGTGCCCCGGCCGAGCCCCATGGGTGCAGGCCCGGGCCACCAGGCGCTCGCCATCGAGCCTCACCTCCAGGCCTGGCTCCAGAGTGGGGCCCTGGTGACCCGCGTCCGGGCAAGGGAAAACGCCGTCCAAAATTGTTTTTCTTCATAGGAGGTTTGTTTAACCGCTCTTTGTCTCATCCCTCACCTAGGACCAGTTTGCCTTGGGTGGCCCTACCAGGGGCATAAAGCCCCCGGACAACAGAGCTCCTAGGATCATTGGGACACGCAAAACCCCTCCACCACGATAAGGTGACGGTTAAAGGAGGGGCTGAAATCAAATGTATATTTTTATTCTAAAATAGTAAGAATAAAAGCAGTTCACTTCTTAAAATGGAGTCGTGTGGGATCGAACTCGTGACCTTTTGATTTCCAGTCAGTAGCTGATACCGTTGCGCCACGGCAGTTATATTTTTGAATAAAAGCGCACTTGTTCTGTTATATTTGTACCTTTTGTAAAAGTGTTTCTTTGATATTTGGACTTCAGGCTTCATACATTATATAGTTTATGCCTACATTTTGTCATTTACCACTAGAATATGAAAAAAGTTTCTGTTTTTAAAAATGTGTTTACACGGATTACTGTAGAAATGGAACACACATGAAATTCGTGTGTTCCAAATAACGATCTATTATTTCCATTCTAAAACTCCACTTCACTCCCAGATAATCAATCAAGGCATGAGCTGGGAGAAGTTCGGTGGGGGGGATGGAATAACCGGCTGCTTACAGCTTGTCTTTATCGGCACATTCAGAGGACAAAAGACACTGGCGGAGAGGTGTGAACGGATTTAAGAAGTAATTTAAGATGGGACGGATCTACGAGTTTTTCCATAGGCTCTGGTAATTCTAGTGTTAATTCAGTCCTTGAGTCTTCTTGGGAAAGTCTCTAGAAACTTTGTATACATGGATTTGAGCAGTTTAACCCATTTTTAAAGGCAGATTCTCTCAAGTTCCATTAGACTAAATGGGAAGTGTCTGTAAACTGCCATTTTCAGATCTCATCGCTGATGTTCTGTGTGGTTTGGGCTGCTCAAGGATAGTCTTGGCTGTATGCTTTGGGTCACTGTCATACTGAAAGGTGAACCGTTTCCTTAGTCTGAAGTCACGTGAATTCATCTTTGTATTTTGCTGCATTCATCCATCCCTCAAAATCTGACTAGTCTCCCTGTCCCTGCTGCTGAGAAGCACCCCCATAACATTATGATGCCATCACGACGCATCACCGTAGGGGTGGCATTAGGCTGGTGATGAGCAGTTTCTAGTCTTTGATAGACATAATACTTGGAGTTATGCCCAGAGAGTTAACCTTTATGTCTCATAAAAAGACAATGTTCTCATTTTGTCATTATGGATTGTTGAGTGTACACTGATGGGCAAAAAAGGGCACATATATATTTTAAATGTTAATCCTACAACACTATAAAGTGTGCTGTATGTGAAGGGTTCTGAATACTTTCTGAATCCACTGTAAAAAAAACACCCTCCAACCCACAGCCCCAAAAACGTGAACAGAGGAGAAAAGGCACAGCTACACAAGAAGAAACAAATAAATAAAAAGACTATGCAGACATTAAATCAGAGCTCTCATCCAAGTGATGTACCTGGAATTGTCACTTAGAAATACTTGAGTCAGATACATCATTAATTCCAGCAGCAGATAGTTTCAAAGCATATGATGTAGAAAGAAGGCTCCCAAAAATAAAAGGATAGAGATTCAGGAAATTTCAGGTAGCAAAGACCATTTTTGTCTTAATGAAAAGACAATGAGAATATGAAAAGTTACAAATACAATAATAGCAGACCAGAAAGGACAGAGGAATCCCACAAGACCTGGTAATAGATGGGAACTGCAGAGAACAGAAAAAGGCTGAATAAAAAATGTGGACCTAGACAAACTGAATGTTCTGAGCCCTTGGCTATTAAACATACCACCAAGAGCAAAGATACTGCCCTCTACCCAAACCAGGGAATGACACATGGTTCTCTCCCATATGCAGAATGGGGTTATTAAAGATGCTGGAATGTAAATGCAAGTTTAGTGATGTATTTAAAAGTTTAAGTTTACTTACTTTGAGCCAAATTCTGAATGCATAAAAGAGACTAATGGGCCTAATTTATGTTTAAAACTCATGAGTAAAAGAAAAAGGTGCAAGAGACCTAGCGAGGTTAGATCCAACTGAAAACAATGATGGGAGGCTTCCTGGACATTTCAGCCAACACCAAACAGATCTCAAGGTACGCAACCAGTGATGTAATTTGAAATAAAACCAGGCCACTCCTCCAACAATCCTGTCATACATCAATACAGTGCATTTAACAGAGGATCTTATGCCATTCCACAGGAATCAAGAGAGGAAAGATCAAACTTTTTGCAAATAGTTTATGGGGGAGGAAGGCACTAACATTCAACTTGCTATGACAGACTGGCCCTTTGCAAGACATCAGCTATGTATTTATAAGTATGCTCAATGTAGCAAAAAAGGTTTGGAATTATGGTAACAAATGGCAAGAAGCAAATGTACATATACAAAGGCAGAGCATAGAAATAGTACAGCAATATACCTTGTATTTAATTAAGGTTTTCACTTGATAATATAAATATGCCTTCAGGTATTTTATTAGTTATTTGAAATGAAGAAAATACAACAACTGAGGCTTATTAAAGAGCTAAACTTGTTCCTGCGCTAAGCAAAAAAAAATTCTAAAACATTTCTTTTGACTTTAATTTAAATATGTCTTAAGCTTCAAAATAAACAAAACAACTCCCACACAGTAAAAGCTAATAAAACACATACCCCCTTTTTTTCCAGTTCTGTTATCAAGAACCTTTTCTATTGTTTCACTGTCATCCTGCTGGTCTTCCATGCCATCACCTGTCATTTCTATCAAGTCATCTGAGTCAGTTTCAAAATCATCTTCATCTTCTTTGTAACTACAATGCAAAAATTTGACACTATTTTTTTTCTTACATTTCACACTTAATACTCATTAGAGCATGGAGGAAAGAGAAGTACCCACAGATAAACATTTGCAAGTGAATGGAGAACAAATGAAAATTAATCTGTCTCAGAACTACACCCAGATTCCAGGTGTTGCATGGCAAAAGCATTAACCAATCAATATTTTGCACTTTTATTTATACTGGATTCAGAAAGTATTTAGGTCGCTTCACTTTCTGAACACTTTTTTGTGTTGAAAATTTAATTTTAAATGAATAAATTTGGTATTTTTGCCCATCAGTTTACATTTAATAACCCATAAAAAGTGAAAACGCTTTCAGAAAGATTTTCCACTTGAGCCTGATTTCATGTAAAGGTTCCTTTACGTCACTCCAGCTCACCTGACATTTTTGGCTGCACGTCGACGTGTTTGTCTCTTAGGGGTGTCATCATCATCATCATCATCATCTTCATCATCTTCATCTGAAGACTCGTGTCTTTTCCGTTTCTTGTTCTGAGGCCGCTGCTGCTTTTTAGCAGGTTTTTTCACTTGTTTTCTAAGAACAAATACAACAATAATGTTAAGATTACAATTAAATGTCAATATTACTTTTCAACAGCAAAGAGCATAAAGTCTGATTATCAACATGTTCATATGTGTAGAACAGATCTAAATAACTGAAATGAGATTTTTCACTTATTTTATTAATTAATCATGCAGAAACTACTGTTTAAGGCCTATGTAAAAGTTCATACACCTTTGAGAACAGTTGCTATTATCTATGTTATACAGCATTGAAAAATAAGGCTGCATACAGTAATCCCTCGCCATATCGCGCTTCGCCTTTCGCAGCTTCACTCCATCGCGGATTTTATATGTAAGCATATTTAAATATATATCGCAGATTTTTCGCTGCTTCGCGGGTTTCTGCGGACAATGGGTCTTTTAATTTCTGGTACATGCTTCCTCAGTTGGTTTGCCCAGTTGATTTCATACAAGGGACGCTATTGGCAGATGGCTGAGAAGCTACCCAGCTTACTTTTCTCTTTCTCTTGCGCTGACTTTCTCTGATCCTGACATAGGGGGATTGAGCAGGGGGGCTGTTCACACCTAGACGATACGGACGCTCGTCTAAAAATGCTGAAAGATTATCTTCACGTTGCTATCTTTTCGTGCAGCTGCTTCCTGAAACGACATGCTGCACGGTGCTTCGCATACTTAAAAGCTCGAAGGGCACGTATTGATTTTTGCTTGCTTGTTTTTCTCTGTCTCTCTCTCTCTCTTTCTGTGCTCTTGACGGAGGGGGTGTGAGCTGCCGCCTTCAACAGCTTTGTGCCGCGGTGCTTCGCATACTTAAAAGCCAAAACAGCCCTATTGATTTTCCTCTGCCTTTATGACAGTCTCTGCTCCTGACTCCTTTGCATTCTTTTAATTGTGAGACGGAACTGTCATCTCTGTCTTGTCATGGAGCACAGTTTTAAACTTTTGAAAAAGAGACACGTTTGTTTGCAGTGTTTGAATAACGTTCCTGTCGCTCTACAACCTCCTGTGTTTCTGCACAAATCCGCTAGGAGGAGCCCTCCGGACAGCAGGATGGTGCCCCGACTTCCAGCAGGGCCTCATGGACTCTGTAGTTTATACACACAGCCCTGCTGGATACTTGGGGGGCCACCGGGAGTCGCTGTAGGGGGGCTAGTGGGCTCTTGCGGTGCCCTATAATCCCGGGAGTGCGTCACGGTCACGTGACCGGAGGAAGCAACGTGCTCCCGGGATGAAGAAGAGGACTGTTTGCCCTGACCCGGAAGGAAAACGGAGTTGTGAGGTTTGGCCAGGAACCACTTCCGGGTCAGGGGCTATAAAAGGATTGTGGGAAGCCCAGAACACTGAGCTGAGCTGGGAGGTAGGAGGGCAAAATGTCTGGGAGTGGAGGATTGGATTGGTGATTTATAGAAGAGTTTATTGGTTATATGAGTGTAGTGTGGAGAGTGCTTGGTGCACTGTATAACAGAAAAATAAAATATTGTTGTAACTTTTACCTCGTGTTCAGAGTTGGTACCTGAGGGTTCAAGAGGTGGACAAAAGCCTTAACTGCTACAATATATATATATATACTATATATATATATATATATATATATATATTATATATAGTATATATATATAATAGATAGATATGATAGATAGAGATATATATATATATTATATATATATAGATAGAGATATATATATATAGTATAGATATATGTGTATTGTATGTAGATATGTATAATATGTATATGTATATATATGTGTCTGTATGTGTATATAGTATATATATATATATTAATAATAGTATATATATATATATATAGTATATATATATTTGTGTGTGTGTGGTGTATGTATGTGTGTATATGTATGTGTTATATATATATATATGTTTATATATGTGGATGTGTATACGTATATATATATGTATAATATGTAGATATGTGTGTATATGTAGATATGTATATATATAAGTATATATGTTTATGTGTATATATGTTTACATAACCTCTTTAACATACTACTTCTCCGCTGCGAAGCGCGGGTATTTTGCTAGTAGTGAATAAGATACATTTTTAGCAAACAAATGCAGTCCAGAATTACACAAATATAATTGTCCAAAATCAACATTCTTTTTATTTCATTACAATAGAAGACTTAATACAGATATTCAAAATAGCTTACACCAGTGTTTGTCAACCACAGACGTGGGAAAAAACAGATCATGACTCCAAAAAGCCTGAGAAACACTGGCTTACACAACACTTTAGAAAACAAGATGAATTTACTATATGCAGTTATGCTCAACAGTTGATGAAGACTGTTCTCTGGAAATTTGCAATTTATAACTCCTAGGACCTACAACAGTTGAAACTTCATGATTGGCTAGTACAGACACATTTAATATCTACCTTTTTGCAGTAGGTCTCTGAGATTTAACTTTTGTTTCCTCTTGTTCACTGCTGGACTCATCATCCTCTTCATCATTATTAGAGCCATCATCTTTCCATGTGATTCTTTTAACAACAACATTTTTATATTTATTTTATATTATTTATATATTTAATATATTTATTTTCTTTTTTTATTGAAATAATGCAGGTCACTGTACAAAAACATTATTCACTACTACATTTTTTATTTACTTTAACATTGTACCAATCAGAGATCGTCCATGACTAGTCTCCCAACTTTAGTAAATCAGTTCCTTGTACAAAGACTCATTCTTTTTGCATGTACAAGTCCAAGTTCATCAATGTGTGCAGAGACATAACTAGTAACAATGCATTCCACATATGTACAAGCCAATAATTTTATTAATTACACATAGGGCTTAACTCTTTTTTCTTCCTATCCAGACTAAGAGGTATTAAACACAAGAGCATAACAAAGGTGGCAAGAATAGGTCTAGGCCTCCACCTGACAGGGAACTCAGTATCCTTTTCTTCCACGGTAAATGAGATTAATTAAGTATTTCAAGCTCAATTATGAATAAACAAAAAAACATGCATACACTCTATACAAGTATAATTCAAATATGCAAAAAACACAAAAATATCACTATGACAGAGTCTGCCATGTCAGATGTTTTTCTTTCTTTTTAGTCATTTTGGTTGTGTTCAGACCACAGTGTGTGTGTGTGCATATGGGGACAAATGAAGTTGTATCCATATATCTACAGTATGTATCTAAAAATAAGGCAGCCAGCTGACCATCATAAGTAGAAATTAATTGAAAAAACGGAATGTCATCAGTAGTAACATGTCACATTAACAATCAAGAAGATACAGATCCCATCACTTCACATCACTTTTCACAAGTTTTTTGAATATTTGCAACTTTCTGGAGAATTTTACTAACTTAAAGCATTACATTTTTCCAGATTTAAATGCACTATTGGTAATAATAATAATTCATTACATTTATATAGCGCTTTTCTCAGTACTCAAAGCGCTATCCACACAGGGAGGAACCGGGAAGTGAACCCACAATCTTCGACAGTCTCCTTACTGCAAAGCAGCAGCACTACCACTGCACCACCTGTGATGTGTAAGAGTAACTAAGTTGCAGATTTGGAACCAGACAGGTATTCAGCAGTAGGCCATTTCACAAACAATCTCTATTCCACTGCAAGTACACATATTATTTACCCTCTGTTAAAACTGAAGAGAATTAATTAAGAAATAATTGCCTACACCATTTCTCTATACTGTAAAATGGATATTTCCCATGAAAACTGTAATGGAGTTAACATGTCAACTTAATTTGACAGATGTACCATTTAAATAATCCTAACACATTATTTGGCCATTTCCTGTGCAACATTCACTTGCAGAAATGAGTGTGCTGAAAGCCTAACTCATGAGCAGATATACCAAACTCTATCAAATAAGGCAGTTATTACAATCCTGAAACACTAAAACCTTACTGATTTTGAATAAAATTAATTAACAGGAACTTACATAAATGAGAAGTATCCTACACCATTGTCTTATCGAAATAATATTTCAAATAAATGTTGTAGAAAAATGTGTCTATAAATCACGTTTAAATTATTTTTATTGTTTTATTGTTTCCAACCATTTCCAGTATGGCATTATTTGATTCATGTTTACCACACTGAAGGTTTTGCCATTTGCTATCTAAAGCGTTATATAAATGTAATGAATTATTATTATTATCATCATCTATGGTACTGAGACTTCAAATTTTGAAAACACATTTTAAATAAAATTAGTTTGGAATAAAAAAGCTGCAGTATGTTGAAACATCTAAAACTTTAAACCACTTTATGAAATTGAAAACAATTAGCAAATAATTACCAACAAGACCTGACATGTCTAATCAGCAATATTGCATTGATCTTTAACCTACTGCAATTAATTGACATTTATATTGAATTTGCTTCTGTCAAGCGAGGGCTGATGTTGGATTAATTTTTTTTAATATGTTTAGAGTATAGAATTGGGATGTGTTACCAAAGAGAGTGTCCTGGTGAAAGCTGCATGACTGCCAAGCCAGTTTTTAAAGAATTCTAATTTTGGAATTCTTTCATCAAAAATGTAATCTCTCTTAGTCTTCTGTAGCACAGAGTGCAGAATCCATTAAGTCTATTATACTCCTTTTATGTATAATTAATAGAAAAAATACCACATGTAAAGTAAGAAATGGTATTACCAAAACCTCTGAAAACATAAATCAATTTGTTAATAAGTAGATCAGATTTATCGTGTCATTTTTTATAATCTTAAAGAATTAAACATTAGATCTATTCGTTACTGAGAGTGAATGTGTGTCACAGAATATTCACAAACTTTTTAAACAGGATTCAAAACAGGCACTGCTAAAATGCTGTGCTGGAATACAAAAGATAAACTATTAGGCAAAGTAATGATAACTATGAAGAAGAAACAGCAAAATACAAATATACTTATATTAGCTTGAGTAACATTTTGTAGCATAACAAATCTGTTAAAATGCAAAAGTAGATCAGGGAAATTTAAACTATACTGTAGTTAAATGTGATTTAGGCAATTATTATTTTTCTCCCAGATTTAAAATATACTAACCCTCTCTTCTTTTGTCGAGTACCCCTTCTTTTAGGACTTTCATTTTCAGAATCGCTACTTCCCTGAAAAGAAAAGAGGACTTAATCTTTTTGTAGATGCCTTCAAGGAGCATGTAATTACTAATTTTATTGCACTGTTCTATGTCTGAAGTCAACATGAAAACTACTATAAAATCCCTTAGTGACTTGAATGGGTTTATCTATTTGTCCTCTTTTTAGTCTCATTTCAATAAACCTGATCATGCTTATTCATAGTCTGCACACTGTTTTGCAAATCACAAGCCATTCATACATTCTCCAGGTATAATGCAATTATACTCTTCCTCCACTGTTAAGCTTAGAATCTAGGGCGTTTGGGTCCACCCTAGACTTTTTGACATCAGTGTTGGCTTGTCTTTGTGCCAGTATGTGGCTATTTTATAATACCACTCTAAGGACAGAGAACCCACACATGGATTTGAAATAGCAATAAAAATCCTATGTGATTCCAGGTTTTAAGCCAGATTTTCCCTTTATATTTTCAATTCAAAAAATCCACCAAATCCAACATATTGTCTGCTTTCCATACTGCCATTCTCCACCTTACAGGTTGAACATATATTCCCCATGGAACACTGCAGAATAATATTAAAAGTAAAACACCCATTTTCAAAAAGCTTTCCTTTGACACTTTGAGTTATGAACCGCCATTTACATCTCAAGTCAAATCTCTGCTGCAATGAAAAACCTCTTAAGTTGAACTTTTTTGCAATTTTCTGTACTGCTGAAATGTGATTATCTTCTAACTTTGCCTCAACCCCGACTCGTGTAATAGCTTACCTCCATTCCAAGGTTTAAACGAGCAGGTTCGTGTCTACTTCGATTTGATCTCCTGACCCCATAAACATCCGGATGTTCCTCCCACATCTGCAAGAAAGAAAGAAGGAAGAAGAAGGTAATGTCTGAATTATACTGTCACTGATATTATACTGATCAATAAATATTTCATATAATCATAACCTGATATGGAGAAAAGAATACCCTAGGGCTAGATTAAATTCAAGGCAGCAAAAAACAAAACACTGCACCACATTAATATAAGAGAAGCCCCCCAAGTCTGTTACTATAACCATACTGTATGTAACAAAGAAGGCCGGAATCTCATTTCAATTTTCCATAACTGTGAAGGAGAAAAAGCATCCCAAAATTCAAAGATTAAGAAATATTCATTCTAGCATTCCACAGGTAGGTAGAAAATTCTTCTTTAGAGTTACAGGGAGTCCAGATGAATCTTGGTTCCTAAAGGACAAGGTGGAAAGCTAATACTGAATGTCCATGACTGCATTAAAAACTTGCATTCCTCTGTGCTGGATAAAACTATAATACACAGGCTTGGGAATACTTTGGAAAACAACTTTCAATAAACACAATTCACTGCTGTATCTAGAAATACAAGTTAGTGGAAGTCATATATCAACATCATGCCCTCTAGCTCATTTTAAAGTAATATGGTACAATTTTGAGTTGAAGAACACAACAAGCTTAGGGACTGCAGTTGCTGGATATCATTGCCTTGAGGATGTCAAATTACATGACTAGGTGTCAAAGTGGATGAACTGCCCCATGACTTTTCAATACAGCTTTGAAGTTATAAAGTATTACAAACTCACTAAATTTTGAAAGCCAATGAATATATTGCCTGACATCACCAGTGACTGTATTAATGTTTTCTAGGTATGGTGAATTCAGCTGTACTCTTGGCCCTTTCTTTTTCCTTTATCTACTCTGTCACGGTACAATAAGTGTGAGACATCGGATGGACAAGCCTTTCTTCTGTGTGCATCGTCCAAAATATTGGTCATTCTTCTTTCCTTGCGGATATGCTGTATGCATTATGGCACTGGGTGAGCGCCAATTTGGTTTTCAGCGCTTGCATGCACAACCCTCCCCACCCACCCTACAACTTGAGACAAAAACCTAACTAATTTGATTTTGTTGGGGCAGGGTACAGGTAACTATAACTGAGCCACTGAGTAGAGGTGGGCGGTATGACCAAAATTTTATTTCACGGTATTTTTCTAAATTCTGCCGGTTTCACGGTATTAGACGGTATTTTTTTCCCCATGCATGAGCGGATATTAACCACATTTTCCACTGCAATTACTGCAGTAGACTGGCTAAGAATAACCTATTCGACTGTTATGAGAATTGTACATCGTACAAAAAGACATTTTAATGTGCACACAAGTATTAATCCAGGTTTGCATGGCCCCATAAAGTGATAGTTTTCAAGGGGGTGGCACTAAAGAGAAGGAATCACATTGCATGACAGATGCAGTCAAAATATAGAACCTTTTAATTGAACAAATTTTGCAAAAGCTTACACTATGATTTTGACAACATATTTTCAACCATCCAAAGAGGCATTTAGACTTAGTAAAATATCCAGAGGTGTTTGTCAAAAGTTGGATTGCACTGAACACGTCTTAGAAAAGGAATAAATAGTAAATATTTTTTGTAAACCAACTACACTTTCTGTTAATGTTAACAATCTCTGTCCACTGACACATTAAAGTGACTTTTTAAACAATTTTACCATCATTAAACTGCATAATATTTAAACAAATAATAATAAAATACATAATACTGTAGTATTACTGATAGTTGCACCATTACTTCAAGGCTTTAAGCCCAGGTGCATTACACAGTATTCACCAAATTAAAATAAAATAAAACAAGTGCAACTTGGTGATGACATCTTACCAACTGTACCATCATTTAGGCAAACTGCATTAATATGGACCTTGCTTCAAGCTAAGCTATATACATAAATAATAAAAACTGCAACTTGCATTTATAATGCTGTTTGTGGTATAGCCCTATGGAAGCGCATTAGGGCCACTGTGAAGAAAAAAAAATATGGACACGGAAGAAAAAAACAAACTATATGTCGAGAATAAATTCGACATGTTGACTATGTCAAGATTAAAGTCGACATTTCCACTTTACTCTCATAGTTTATTTTATAATTAAAGTAGAATGTTGTAAACTAAACTTCGTCCTAAAATCAATGTTTAATTTACTAGATTTTCTCAAACCCCGTCACAAGTTAATGCAGCACATCAAATACTTTGTGTTAAGTGTTCCCCGACCCAGTCGTTAATCATTACACTTTTTCTTTCTCCACATTAGCAATCATCACACGATAAACATCTTTGTGAAATTAAAACTAGTTATTAACTTAGCCGACGGAGTGTTCAGAACTTTAAAAATATCTTCGTTATACATCGCAGGATGAATACAAGCAAAACATACACTAGCAAGTACAAAAACAAGTACAACTTGGCTTGCAGTATTATCCAGTAGTATAGAAACAGTATTTACACATTTGACCTTTTAAAACTAAAGTATCTCCAGGCGACGGACGTGACTCCTTTTTTTCGGCAAAAGTTCTTCTGTTCATCATGTTCTATTTTACTTTTAGATCAGTTTTGCTCTCTGTCCATTTTCACCGCGCAGCATACCTATGCTACCGCCCACTATTTGGTGGTGTAGCAGTGAAAAAGAGCCCATGTGCAACAAATCTGTGTTTAGCGGTGTAGCAGTGAAAAAGGTCCCCACTGGAACAGTTTCCCGCTGCGCCATGTTCCAAACGTCATTTAGGCAATTTAAACCGGTGTTGCGGTATAAGAAAAATCCATATCATAAAAAAAATAAACGGTTTTCGGTATGAACCGGTATACCGCCCAGCACTACCACTGAGGATATTAAACTACAGGACTGTCATCAATGAAGCATGCTATGAGTTCACTGACTCTCTAAGGTAACATAAATGAAGACCAAGACTGAAAACTGCTGGAAATGTCATGTAGTGTGACAGGGTAAATCTTCAGCTAAGCAAGTACGTAAGCCAGTCTTATGAGTCAATAGGAACTAAAAAAATATTATATATTATATATATATATATATATATATATATATAATCCAAACTGTTAAAAGACATTTGAATCATATTTATATTAGAAAAGTACAATCCATAGAGCAAAAGACCATTTTCAAAAACCTTCCTGTAATAGTTTAATGAAGTGACTGGTTTTCAGGAAAGCATATTAATCTGCATCATACAGTGCAACAACAATGCTGCTATGAAAGCAGCACTCAGTGCATTTACATGCATGTAGAAATTCAAATTTTAGACAGAATACTTGAGTATTCTGATTAAGACACCGCTCATATAAACATGTCATTCCATAAAAAAATGTATGCTTTCTTCAGACTATGAGAATCTATAATGAAATTAGATATACAGAATCCCTGTAAACAAGTAATCAGAAACCATGTAAACCCTTAATTCTACTTCAAATATGAAATTTATCGCCCTACTAACTTGTACAGAGAATTCTCTCCACTCCATTTCAGCACTATTTAGATGATCAGGTAACAAGTAAACCCCAATACAGAGCCCATTTAGAGCAGCTACTGCAACCTAGGGCTATCTGTTGCATTACTCATAATCTCAGATTAGGATTACAGATTTCACAATATCTTATGAAAACAGATGAAAATTGTCTTCTCCATTTTCTTCTATGTCATTATTCTTAATGTAAACACAATGAATATTACCCTCCTGTCAATTTTCTTCTTCTTCTGGCTGCTCCCACTGAGGGGTCGCCACAGCGGATCATCCATCTGTCTTTTACAAAATTTTTTGTCACACCGACTGCCTTCATGTCCTCCCCCACCACATACACAACCCTCCTCTTTTCCTCTTGCCTGAAGCAACTTTCTTCTTAACGTGACCAAACCTTCTCAATCTAGCCTCTTTCACATGGTCACCAATTCCTTCCCATATGTGTTGTCCCTCATATATACTCATTTCTATTCCCGTTTACCCTTGGTACTCCAAGCAAAAATCGTAGCATTGTCAACTCTGCCTCCTGTCTTTACATCAGTGCAACCAACTCTAAACCATACAACATAGCTGGTCTCACTACCATTTTATAGATTTTCCCTTTCACTCTTGCAGTTATTCTTTTATTACAAATCACTCCTGTCACTCTTCTCAACCCAGTCCACCCTGCCTGAACTCTCTTCTTCACCTCTGTGATGTACAGTATCTCACAAAAGTGAGTACACCCCCCACATTTTTGTAAATATTTTATTATATCTTTTCATGGGACAACACTGAAGATATGACACTTTGATACAATGTAGTTAGTGTACAGCTTGTATAACAGTGTAAATTTGCTGTCCCCTCAAAATAACTCAACACACAGCCATTAATGTCTAAACCACTGGCAACAAAAGTGAGTACACCCCTAAGTGAAAAATGTCCAAATTGTGCCCAATTAGCCATTTTCCATCCCTGGTGTCATGTGACTCATTCGTGTTACAAGGTCTCAGGTGTGAATGGGGAGCAGGTGTGTTAAATTTGGTGTTATCGCTCTCACACTGGTCACTGGAAGTTCAACATGGCACCTCATGGCAAAGAACTCTCTGAGGATCTGAAAAAAAGAATTGTTGCTCTACATAAAGATGGCCTAGGCTATAAGAAGATTGCCAACACCCTGAAACTGAGCTGCAGCACTGTGGCCAAGACCATACAGCGGTTTAACAGGACAGGTTCCACTCAGAACAGGCCTCGCCATGGTCGACCAAAGAAGTTGAGTGCACGTGCTCAGCGTCATATCCAGAGGTTGTCTTTTGAAAATAGATGTACGAGTGCTGCCAGCATTGCTGCTGAGGTTGAAGGGGTGGGGGGTCAGCCTGTCAGTGCTCAGACCATACACCATACACTGCATCAAATTGGTCTGCATGGCTGTCGTCCCAGAAGGAAGCCTCTTCTAAAGATGATGTACAAGAAAGCCTGCAAACAGTTTGCTGAAGACAAGCAGACTAAGGACACGGATTACTGGAACCATGTCCTTTGGTCTGATGAGACCAAATAAACTTATTTGGTTCAGATGGTGTCAAGCGTGTGTGGCGGCAACCAGGTGAGGAGTACAAAGACAAGTGTGTCTTGCCTACAGTCAAGCATGGTGGTGGGAGTGCCATGGTTTGGGGCTGCATGAGTGCTGCCGGCACTGGGGAGCTACAGTTCATTTAGGGAACCATGAATGCCAACATGTACTGTGACATCCCTTTGGAAACTGGGCCGCAGGGCAGTATTCCAACCTGATAATGACCCCAAACACACCTCCAAAACGACCACTGCCTTGCTAAAGAAACTGAGGGTAAAGGTGCTAGACTGGCCAAGCATGTCTCCAGACCTAAACCCTATTGAGCATCTGTGGGGCATCGGAGGAGCACAAGGTCTCTAACATCCACCAGCTCCGTGATGTCGTTATGGAGGAGTGGAAGAGGATTCCAGTGGCAACCTGTGAAGCTCTAGTGAACTCCATGCCCAAGAGAGTTAATGCAGTGCTGGAAAATAAGGGCGGCCACACAAAATATTGACAGTTTGGGCACAATTTGGACATTTTTCACTTGGGGGTGTACTCACTTTTGTTGCCAGCGGTTTAGACATTAATAGCTGTGTGCCGAGTTATTTTGAGGGGACAGCAAATTTACACTGCTATACAAGCTGTACACTGACTACTTTACATTGTATCAAAGTGTCATATCTTCAGTGTTGTCCCATGAAAAGATATAATAAAATATTTACAAAAATGTGAGGGGTGTACTCACTTTTGTGAGATACTGTATACTCTCTTGCTTTGGACTGCTAAACTGAAGTGCAATGGAACCTCGGTTCACGAACGTCTCGGTTTATGACCAAAAAGTTCGCCAAACTTTTGCCTCGGTTCACGACCACACACTCGGTATACGAACAAGCCAGTTTCCCTTTCGGTTTGTGCGCGCTGATGATTTCCACACGTGTTGCATTGTTCTCAGTCAGACATGTGTGCGTGCTTTCGCTGTGAACTCTTTGTGCTCTATTTAATTTCTCTTCCGGTTCGTACGCGCCGATTACTGTATTTAAGCACGTGTTCAGCCTTTCCCTGTTCATTGTTCTCAGTCAGACGTGCGTGCTTTACCTGTGAACTCTTTGTGCTCTACAGTATTTCGTGTGCTTTTGCAGTTAACCATGGCTACTAAGCAAGTGAAAAGTGGTGAGAAGAAAGTTTTGCAGAAAATTGAAATCGAAGTAAAGAAAGAAATTATTGAAAAATATGAGCGTGGCGTTCGTGTTACTGACCTTGCCGCCGAGTACAAGAAGTCAAAACCTACGATTTCGACTATTCTAAAGCAGAAAGAATCTATTAAAGCAGCTGATGTTGCAAAAGGAGTTACAAGCGTTAACCAGGCAGAGGCCTCAAGTGCTGGAAGAGGTGGAAAAACTACCAGTTTACTCATTTACCAATTTGAGAACCCTCGTGCTTTCAAGTAGCACAATGTAAACAAAGCCAGACTGCCAGTGATGTGGAGGGCAAACACGAAGGGTTGGGTCACAAGGACTTTGTTTTTGGAATGGCTGCACGAGGCTTTCGCTCCCACCAGCTAAACAGCTAAAAACACCAGAAACCCAAGAAATCACAAGAGAGAAAACACCTGAAGGAAAACATCCCTCCATCGCGGAGCCAGACTCTCCCTCAAAACTGTAACCTCCTGTCCACCCATTTTCTCCTCACTTCATGCCAGACCTCGACTCATGCAAGGTTAGTTTTCTTGGTGGTTTATGGTTAGTTTTTGTATTACAGATTTTTCAAATGTTCCTTTTTTTCCCCTGTGTTTAAAACTCATTAAAAAAAGTGTTTGTACAGCGATCGGTTGTAAGGCTATAGCGCAAACTCCTGTAAATGTTACTTTCTTGGTTGCTTGTGGTTGGTTTTTAAATAAAGTTCGGATTTGTTCAAATGTTCCTTTTTTTCCCCTGTGCTTAAAACTCATTAAAATAAAGTGTTTGTACAGCGATTGGTTGCAAGGCTATAGCGTGAACTCCTGTAAATGTTACTTTCATGGTTGCTTGTGGTTGGTTTTAAAATAAAGTTCGGATTTGTTCAAATGTTCATTTTTTCCCTGTGCTTAAAACTCATTTAAAAAGTGTTTTATACGGTGATCGGATTGCAAGGCTATAGCATGAACTGCTGCATTGTCACAGAGAGAGGTTGGGGGGGGGGGGGCTCACGTGCTGCTGACAGAAAGAGAGCGAGAGCCTGCCTGTGCAGCTGAGAGGAGAGGGGGGAGGGGGGCTTGCCTGCTGCTGAGAGAGTGAGAGCCTGTGTGTGCAGCTGAGCGGGGAGGCTGAGTGTTTGTGTCAGTGTTATTCAATGTTTTTACATTAGTTTACTATTACACTGTGCATTCTATGGTGTAATTAACTATATTTGTGCTTAAAAAGCTTTAAAAAAATATATTTACATACAGTTCGTACGGTCTGGAATGGATTAATTGTATTTACATACAATCCTATGGGGGAAATTGCTTCGGTTCACGACCAAATCGGTTTACAACCAGAGGTTTGGAACGAATTATGGTCGTGAACTGAGGTTCCACTGTATTTAAAATTGTCTACCTTCACCACCTCTGCTCCTTGCAGTCAAACCCTTCCACCACCTTCGCTTTCATTTATGCACATGTACTCCATCTTACTCCTAATTAGGGGGGCTCTCTTTCCTCTTTCTTTCCAGTGCATGCCTCCACCTTTGCAAGGTTCACCTAAAACTGCTGTCTACTCTCACTACTGATCACAATGTCATCCAAAAATATTATAGTCCACGGAAACTCCTGTCTGACCTCACCTGTTAACCTGTCCATCACCATTTCAAACAGTGCTGCTTGAAAAGCATACAGTACTGGATGCTATATGAATGGTGTTTAACAAAAAATGTATTTAACCTTTGCATGCAGGAAAAAGAACAGTGTTTCATTTTGGTGAACTACAAAATACCACCTCACATTTAAGTTCTCAAAAAATGGAAACACACTGGCAGGAAAACCTAAAGTATACTTGAGGTGGAAAAATGTCATCATCTCTCCTCCTTTTCTTAAGTTGGAGAGTGAAAGTGATATTATGTAGTAATCTCTGCAGTCTCTGAGAGGCAATATCTACTCAGATCCTTGATGGAGACTTTTAAATATACAATTGTGGTCTGCAATTCCTAAAATTGCTGCTCATACCTTTCTTTTTCTGCTGTGTTACTGCTAAAAGAATCAACTTCACATTGCAATATTATGTCATGGGAGAAAGTAACAAAATTGAAAACTCTGAAGAATGGCACCATGGGCAACACCAATGTGTGTTCTAAATTTCTAATTATTTCACTCATTGTGCATGTAACACACCTGTCCTTCTTTGATTTTTCATAAACAGCTGAACTATAAAAGTCTACTCTGAAAAATTAATTGATGATATTTCACATTGGTTTTTTTTTTTATTCACCAAGGATTCTCTACTTCCTCCACAAACAACACCATTGAGTGCTGGCATCCAAGCATAAAATCCAAGCATCTCCTCCACTTGATGGCATTTGTATATCCATTTTACCTCGACAAATTATTTCCTGCCACTGTTGTTGACATTACTGTACACTATCACCCAAATGTGAACTGCCATCTCCAAGAAAAAAAAAATGATTTGAACTATACTGAACTGGTGGCATACAAATTACATACACACAATTGTCCTGAAATAATAGGTTGTAACTTTGTTCATAAATAGTGTCATTTATGGCCAAGTCCCAAGTTCCATCGGTCCTTCTAGTTCCAACCTAGTACAATCCTGGATGTGTGTCAGCACATGTGGGTGGCCCATGTACTCTCAGTTAATTTATGAGGTTAATTACATTCTCTCTGACTAAGGTCCAAAAATAGGTAGGTTTTCCACAAAGCAAACCAAAATTAAGACAAAAGACCTCAGTGAAGTCCATTATATGTAAGTGGAAAAAATATGAAACTATAATCTCACACTGTCTAGGTCAGGTCACCCCTTTAAACTTAATAGACATACAAAAATGTCACTTTTCAGAGAGGCTACTGTGATATCAGCTGTCACTCTGACTGAGCTGCACAGGTCAGTGACTTTCACTGGATAGGATACTCACAGCTGAACAAATTCCAGTGTCCTACACAAAAAGGGCCTTTATGGAGGAGAGGCAAGGAAAAATACTTTGTTGAGTGGAAAAAAAAAAACTTAATAATTTGATTGTAATTAATTGCTTGAAATTACTTGGAAAATAAATACTGGTAGTGCCAGCACTATGGTGTTGGGATACTTTCAGCATAGAAACTGGTAATCTGAACAGGACTAATGGAATATCAAAGCTGCAAAATACAGACAGATCCTGAAGGAAAACCTGTTCCCATCTACCATGGCATTGCTTCACCAATTTTGCTAGAAGTTATAGGCAAATCTTGAATCATAGGCATGTTTCTTGTTATGTGCACATAGTACAATAAAATTCATACTTACATGTCTTTTCAAAACAGTTGGGAAAATAAAAAAATAAAAAACAAATACTGTAAATAACAAGGACACCTAATATAGGTAAACAGGTAAAAGGAAACATTGAGGTAAACAGCCAAGCAACTAACTTTTGTCATTTTATTCATCACTTCATTCTGATCAAAATATTTCTCCATCTTTTGCATGGTCTCTGTAAGCATTACAAAATAAAACACTGTAAACATGATGGCATACACAGTATGTGTATTAGTTATATTTAGTAAAATGTGTAGAAATGCAAGAATAGTTAATTAAATTTGCACTTCCCAATCTGATTTTTATCCTTCAATGTTGTAGGCTGATTCTTTTCAGAAAAACTCACTTTTTGACAGAGCAGAATCCAACGCATCAATATTACAGAAAACATCTCCTGCACTGTATTTTTGACAAGAGGGACTGTCAGTAGTTGATGCTGTGGTATTAGCAAAAAGAAAATTCATAGCTGAAGACCAGCAGAGATGCCACATGCACTTCAGAAGAGGTCATCCACCTGAAGCTAAGCATGTTCGGTCCTGGCCAATACTTGGGTGGGAGACCACCTGGGAAAACCTTGGATAGCTGCTGGAAGAGGTGTTGGTGAGGCCAGCACTGGGCATTTACCCCAAGGTCTGAACGTGAATTGCAATACTCCAGTGTAGTGATGGGGACACTGTGCAGTAGAAATGGTGACGTCTTTTGAGTGAGACATAAAACTGATGTCCTGACTCTCTGTGGTCTTAAAGGATCCCTAGGCATCCTTCGTAAAGAGCAGGGTGTATCCTGATGTCCAGGCCAAATTGTCCTCCATGGTCTAGTCATTCTGGCCTCCTAATCATCTCGTCTCTAAATGGCTATCTCTCTTGCCACTTCACTACCTATTAGCTCATGTGTGGTGAGCGTACTGGCACAAAAATGGCGGCCATCCCACCATCAAGGCGGATGCTTCACATTAGTGGTGGTTGAAGTGGCCCCCCATTCAATATGAAAAGGGCTTTGAGTAGTGAGCAAAGTGCTATATAAATGTAAATAATTGACTACATTCATCTTGTGTCTTTGCTGCCATCTAGTAGATAAAGCTAAATAATACACTCAAATGGCAACTTCTCATAACATTTAGCATTTTGCCCCCATCAACTTGTTGTGGGGTACAAAAGCTGCAAATTTTGAACTATATTTCATTATATTTTGTTCAAGACAAAACAGCAGATGAACTTAATACTTGCATGGACAGTTAAGACCAAAGGCAATCTGTTTTCCTAAATCACAGTACCATTTGTTTGAACTGACCAGCAATTCAGTAGATTCCTCAGGCTATTGATTACATTAAAACCCGAGATCTGGGACAACAAGTTGCTAAATTGGTTTACAGCCTGGGAAAGGAAGACATTCCGGTAGTACTATGCAACAACAAAAGTTTTAAATCCATTCATCATTTTGACAGCCAGCCAATCAGCTGTGCCCAACTGCGTAGAACTTTATAATAAATACGCCTCGTCTGAAGAGCGACACAAGGGACAAAGACATTAGAAGTCTAATTGTCAGAAAAGCATCTAATGAACAACTATGACTGCTAGATCACAAGCCACCTACGGCATTTATTCTTGTCATGTTTACTTTTTCTAAAGACTATATATATACACTTATATATACTTTACTATCACTCCTATTTTCTATTATTCTTTGTTCCACTGGTGTTATTATTTCTGTAATAAATGCTATGCTGCTTTTAACTTTCTATGCTTTGTCTTAATATTTGGAGTGACTGAAGTAATAAGGTAGGTTTCTTTGAGCACCTGGTGCAGCCGGAGGTTTGCCAATACCTCTGTGCTACGAGGTTTATTAAGGCTGCGGATGAGAGCTCCACCCCATAGTAGGGAACAGTATGTAAAGTAAAGCATTCTTGGCTAATAAATGAACTATAGTCAAGGATGCTGAGCATTTGTATGTTTGAATATTTTCTTGGAGACCAAAAGTAATATTTAGGTCTGAGATATATTTAAAACATCGTATGTTGTTCGTGCCGATAATTAGTAAGTCTCCAGAAGTGCTGAGAGAGTGACAGGCTGTGTTATTCCTAAGGCACTTGTGTAGGTTAAAGTGCTAGAGATTAACCAGCTGTGTGTGTGTCATTCATAGGGCACTGTTGAGTTTCTGTGGGCATGCGTATATCTATGTACGTGTGTAATAATCTTAAGGTGTAACTGTAGACCAACCCAGTAACGAACCTGATGAGTACACTTACCCCTATGTAAATTGTAAGTAGAGGGAAATACAGTAATCCCTCCTCCATCGCGGGGGTTGCGTTCCAGAGCCACCCGCAAAATAAGAAAATCCGCGAAGTAGAAACCATATGTTTATATGGTTATTTTTATATATTTTAAGCCCTTATAAACTCTCCCACACTATTATAAACATTTCACGCACAATTATACAGCATAAACCCTTTGTATTCTCTTAGATATTAGGTAAGATTCGTTGAAATTATGTATGTAAACACAGTTTACATACAGTAAAACCTAAATATTATTTTAAAGATATCGAGCGTCTCCGATATCACATGTTACAGCCATTACGACAGACAGGCCACCAGCAATAAATACGTACAATGCAAGAAAAATTGTATACAGTAAAATGTGTGTACAGTGACACTAAACTATGTACATGTAATAAGTACTGTACGTAAATAATTAATTATGGTTACTCACCAACAATGACACGACGACTTGTCCGATAACGAGGAGTTTAATTTTACTGCACTACAAAGGATAGCGTTACAGCTCTTCTAAAGGAGCCTCTTCAGGTGACTGTTTAGCACCGCCGTTGTACTTCTTCCATCACTCTTCAATCCAAATCCCTAAAGCAGATTCCATCCAGACTACTGCCTTATCACGTCCACTTGCAACTCGTTTTGCGCCCTGGTTAAAGGACACTGCGGCCGTAGATCTTATATGCTTTTCCTCCTTTTTAAATAAAAAGAATCGTGGACTCATTGATGCTGTAATGGTGTCCTGCAGCGGTGTAGCTGTTTCCTTCCTTCAACATATCCAAAACTTTTACCTTTTCTGCAATCATTTGCATCTTCTGTTGGCGCTTGGACACGGCTCCTGCAGCAGTAGCAGTAATGCGCGTTAATGCTGAATGAGTGAGATTAGACTTCCTGGTTAATGCAGCACTCTGTCGCTGAGCCAATCAGCAGCACACAGGAACTTAACCGAAGGCTCTGATTGGGTAGCTTCTCAGCCATCTGCCAATAGCGTCCCTTGTTTGAATTCAAATGCATCCCTTGTTTGAATTCAAATGGGCAAATCAACTGAGGAAGCACACGTACTGTAGACCGCAGACATCCGCGAAGCAGTGAAAAATCCGCGATATATATTCACATATGCTTACATTTAAAATCCGCGATGGAGTGAAGCCGCGAAAGACGAAGCGCGATATAGCGAGGGATCACTGTACCATGAAAATACACAAATATTGTCGACACCTGCCTTATACCCTTTGTATCAACATTTGTCAAAACCCACCTGAAAAGAGTTAAAGTTGTGTTTAGTGCCATCTCTTTATTGCATTCTACCTCTTCAATCAATGACAAATAGATAATCTAAAGCTATTTTCACTTTTGAATTTTAGTAGTTCAACAGTAATGAGTTCTTGGCAATTACAGGTACTTTACCAGCATGAACTATTCAAACGTTAGGAATTTACTTGAAAATACCAACTAAAAGAAAAGACTAGAAGTCTTAGTGGACTCATCACTATCTAAATCCATACACTGTTCAGTAGCCATCAAGAAGGCTACTAGGGTGTTAGGTTATATAGTATGACAAGCAAAATACCCGCGCTTCGCAGCGGAGAAGTAGTGTGTTAAAGAGGTTATGTAAACATATATATACATATACATATATACATATATATACATATCTACATACAGTGGTGTGAAAAACTACTTGCCCCCTTCCTGATTTCTTATTCTTTTGCATGTTTGTCACACAAAATGTTTCTGATCATCAAACACATTTAACCATTAGTCAAATATAACACAAGTAAACACAAAATGCAGTTTGTAAATGGTGGTTTTTATTATTTAGGGAGAAAAAAAAATCCAAACCTACATGGCCCTGTGTGAGAAAGTAATTGCCCCCTGAACCTAATAACTGGTTGGGCCACCCTTAGCAGCAATAACTGCAATCAAGCATTTGCTATAACTTGCAATGAGTCTATTACAGCGCTCTGGAGGAATTTTGGCCCACTCAACTTTGCAAAATTGTTGTAATTCAGCTTTATTTGAGGGTTTTCTAGCATGAACCGCCTTTTTAAGGTCATGCCATAGCATCTCAATTGGATTCAGGTCAGGACTTTGACTAGGCCACTCCAAAGTCTTCATTTTGTTTTTCTTCAGCCATTCAGAGGTGGATTTGCTGGTGTGTTTTGGGTCATTGTCCTGTTGCAGCACCCAAGATCGCTTCAGCTTGAGTTGACGAACAGATGGCCGGACATTCTCCTTCAGGATTTTTTGGTAGACAGTAGAATTCATGGTTCCATCTATCACAGCAAGCCTTCCAGGTCCTGAAGCAGCAAAACAACCCCAGACCATCACACTACCACCACCATATTTTACTGTTGGTATGATGTTCTTTTTCTGAAATGCTGTGTTCCTTTTACGCCAGATGTAACGGGACATTTGCCTTCCAAAAAGTTCAACTTTTGTCTCATCAGTCCACAAGGTATTTTCCCAAAAGTCTTGGCAATCATTGAGATGTTTCTTAGCAAAATTGAGACGAGCCCTAATGTTCTTTTTGCTTAACAGTGGTTTGCGTCTTGGAAATCTGCCATGCCGGCCGTTTTTGCCCAGTCTCTTTCTTATGGTGTAGTCGTGAACACTGACCTTAATTGAGGCAAGTGAGGCCTGCAGTTCTTTAGACATTGTCCTGGGGTCTTTTGTGACCTCTCGAATGAGTCGTCTCTGCGCTCTTGGGGTAATTTTGGTCGGCCGGCCACTCCTGGGAAGGTTCACCACTGTTCCATGTTTTTGCCATTTGTGGATAATGGCTCTCACTGTGGTTCGCTGGAGTCCCAAAGCTTTAGAAATGGCTTTGTAACCTTTACCAGACTGATAGATCTCAATTACTTCTGTTCTCATTTGTTCCTGAATTTCTTTGGATCTTGGCATGATGTCTAGCTTTTGAGGTGCTTTTGGTCTACTTCTCTGTGTCAGGCAGCTCCTATTTAAGTGATTTCTTAATTGAAACAGGTGTGGCAGTAATCAGGCCTGGGGGTGGCTACGGAAATTGAACTCAGGTGTGATACACCACAGTTAGGTTATTTTTTAACAAGGGGGCAATTACTTTTTCACACAGGGCCATGTAGGTTTGGATTTTTTTTCTCCCTAAATAATAAAAACCATCATTTAAAAACTGCATTTTGTGTTTACTTGTGTTATATTTGACTAATGGTTAAATGTGTTTGATGATCAGAAACATTTTGTGTGACAAACATGCAAAAGAATAAGAAATCAGGAAGGGGGCAAATAGTTTTTCACACCACTGTATACACATATCTACATATACATATGTATATATACATATACACATCGACATATATATACATATATATACACATATCAACATATATACACATACATAAACACACACATATACATATATACATATATACATACATACATACATAGTGCGTTGTAACACGGGCTGTGATTGTTACATGGGAGGGAGACGACAAATCACAGCTTCCCGCTTTCTAATCGGGCCTGTGATTGGTGCTTTGACGGATGCCCAGATCCCACAGTATGTCCCCTTAGGAGAGGCGTTAGGCAAGTGTAATTGAATAGCGGTGCTGCAAGTTTAGCTTTACACTTGTTTTTAAGGCTTATTGACTGAAAGGGGCTTTCATGAAAAAACTTAGGGCTTTGCTACAGGATACACCCTCCACAAGTTAAGGAAGTAAAAATAAAGGTATATATTTCTGTTTTATTTAAACCTTTTAAGTTTGTATGTGGGCGGCATGGTGGCGCAGTGAAAGGTGCCAGTTAGGAGACCCGGGTTCGCTTCCTGTGTGGAGTTTGAATGTTCTTCCTGTGTCTGTCTGGGTTTCCTCCGGGTACTCCGGTTTCGTCCACAGTCCAAAAACATCCAGGTTAGGTGCATTGGCGATTCTAAATTGTCCGTGGTGTGTGGGTGTGTGTGGGTGTGTGCGACGTGCGGTGGGCTGGCACCTTGCCCGGGGTTCGTTTCCTGCCTTGTGCCCTGTGTTGGCAGGGATTGGCTCCTGTATTTAGGATATAGCGGGTTGGATAATGGATGGATGGACATTTGTATGCATAGCCCATTTGCCCGTTTTCGTTTTTTTTCATTCTTCAGTAATATTTCAGCAAACCCGGAGCTTGTCAGTTTAAATCCTGGTACTGACACCACTGTGTGACCCTGAGGAAGTCACTTCACCTGCCTGTGCTGCAAAAAACCAAAGTAATGTAACAAATTGTACCTCAGATGTTGCAAGTTGCTGGAATAAAGGCATAAGTCAAATAGATAAATATGTATTATACACATAGGAACTATTCATTTATTTTCAGTTAAGTCATCTGCAGCAAACCTTTATAAATGAGGGTTTCTCCTTTTTAGATAGTGCAAACTGTTTCTTCTTCATTGAGGTTTTCTCTTGGAGAGCTTTTTTCATTTCATTGAAAATTAAAGCAGCAGTTGCCAAAATATTTAGCTTTCTTATTAATTTTTCAACATTGTGTAAAATAACTTTATAAAGTAACATAAAAGGTTTAAATACTGGTTATCCTTTTACACTAAAATATTACTAAAGTGATACAAAAAAAGTAAAATGCATATGTTGTTTTTCTTTAAGGAGATTAAATATTACTGAAGAAAAAAAAAAAAAAAACTAAAACAGCCAAATGGGGCTATGCATACGAACTTAAAAAGGTTTAAATAAAACAGAAATATATACCTTTTATTTTTACTTCCTTAACTTGTGGAGGGTGTATCCTGTAGCAAAGCTCTAAGTTTTTTCATGAAAGCCCGTTTCAGTCAATAAGTCTTAAAAAGAGGTGTAAAGATATTGACAGTAAGCTATGCAAACCCACCAAGACATGCAACCGTTTAAATCAAGGCGCGAGTCGAAAAACACCATCCGATACTATTAGTTAACGATTAACACATTTGTATATGTATTTTAAGCATACAACTGATAATATGTTGCGCTTATTTATCTGGTGTACCGACATTTTTGCGCGTTTAACGGCTGAAATCTAACGTGGTTGGTGCCCTTCAGAATGAAAATGAATGAAACCTTTTTAATAAAAAGCGAGCTTTTAAGCCTGAGAAATCACTCCGTAAATGCACACGTTTAATTCTTTATCACTTCAAACAACTGAACTATCCAGAACATTTCAGGCATACATCCAGCATTCAAACTATGTATAAAAAGCAGAACTGTTAAAGGAATTCAGCATTTAATTGAAAATGTTCCTTTAATCCTCAACATGTCTCAATGAGTCGTTCTGGTAGTTTTACTTGACGTTTTGATATTCTGGTTAATTGTGTTTGCAGTTGAGATGTTCTTTCCTGATTTATACTTGTTTTCTCGTTAATATTTGTTTCGCTGGTGTTAGTGTTCTGATTAGAGGCTATTGGTCCTTTGATGTCTCGACGGTTTCTTCTTAGAACAGCTCCTATTACGCAATTCCGTCACATACTGGTCTATTGTTTGTCCGCTTTTCTGGAAACATGTAAAAAAACTTGTGCCGCTCAAACGTCACATTGCACTTTGGGTTGCAATACGTTTCAAATTTTTCAACTATTTTGTTCAATTTCATATTGTCTCCATCTTCTTCAAACTGAAAATTGTTATGCACCTCTAGCGCCACTTCGCCAATTACATGTGGAAGCATAGACGCTTTCATTTTTTCACTTTTCCTATCTGGTTCAATCGCAGCAAGATACAACTCGAATCTCTGTTTAAATCTTTTCCAATTTTCAGCTACATTTCCCTTTAACTGGAGATTTGGTGGGGGCTATAATCCTAACATATTTTTTTTTCTCTTTTGCTAGAACATCTTAGCGCTTTCTGATCACGTTTTCGGGTTACTCACAGACACGAGACTCGTTCAAAAGCTGAACCTCTTCTTCACATTCCTCTTCCAATCCGCCACTTCTGACACCATGTAGTGATCTTGTTAGGTTCGTAGTTTAATCAATACACAGGATTGAAAGATATAATAACTTTTTAATAGACAGACTTTAGAGACATTTACTGTACAAGTTACTACTCGTTCTTTAGTTCACGGCCATTCTCCTACTTGCATCGGCATTCACAGGCATTACTAATCATTCTGTAAGTATCCCTTAATAGACCTTACTAATCAACTATCATTACAAAATCCAACGTGGTTTGTGCCCTTCAGAATGAAAACAGTTAGCATTTACCTTTTTAATAAAAGGTGAGCTTTTAAGCTTGAGAAATCACCCCGTAAATGCATACGTTTAATTGCACATGTGTTAATATGTATGCTTACACAATATTAAAAGACACTCAAAAATTAACGTCATTTAACTTTGCTCCAACGTTTGATAAAAGGCGAGCTTTTAAGCCTGAGAAATCACCCCGTAAATGCACACGTTTAATTGCACGTGTTAATATGTATGCTTACACAGTATTAAAAGACACTCAAAAATTAACGTCATTTACCTTCGTTCCCGCGTTTGACTCGTGCTGTAAATCTCTTCCTTGTTTTTAGTTCACGTGATTACGTAGGAGGCGTGATGACGCGATACGTGACTCCGCCTCCTCCATTACAGTATATGGACAAAAAATAGGTTCCAGTTATGACCATTACGCGTAGAATTTCGAAATGAAACCTGCCTAACTTTTGTAAGTAAGTTGTAAGGAATGAGCCTGCCAAATTTCAGCCTTCTACCTACACGGGAAGTTGGAGAATTAGTGATGAGTCAGTCAGTGAGTCAGTCAGTGAGGGCTTTGCCTTTTATTAGTATAGATGTGTAGAGTATAAGTTAAGAGAATCTATGAGAATTTTATGGGAAAATAAGCATTGAACGTGTCAACGTTTTTCTCACTAAATATATTTCTGATGGGGCTATTGACATGAAATTTTCACCAGATGTCGGTAACAACCCAAGTAATCCACACATGCAAAGACATCAAAACAAATAAGTACATAAATTAAGTTCAATATTTATTTTTCCCGCTGTATAATACGTCAATGAGCCATCCTCTAGAATATTGTGTGCAAGTTTGGCCACCATATTAAAATAAAAGCTCTAGAAAAAGTCCATAGCAGTGTGATTGTGCCGATTCCAGCACACAGAAGTTTGAGCTACAAAGAATGATTGAAGAAGGTGAACCTTTTCAGTTTAAACAAGCAAAGATTAATATTTGACATGACTGAAATTTTCTAATAATTAAAGCAATCAGTATGGTGAATTCCAATTATTAGTTTAAATTAAGTTCTTCGACACAAATATCAGGAAACAAATGTTATTTTGGAAAAAGTAGTGGATTTCCAAGCATTGTTGGCCTGTCAAACTTGTTCTAACATGCTAAGAGGAGCATGGGACACATACAGTTAGGTCCATAAATATTTGGACAGAGACAACTTTTTTCTAATTTTGGTTCTGTACATTACCACAATGCATTTTAAATGAAACTCAGATGCAGTTGAAGTGCAGACTTTCAGCTTTAATTCAGTGGGGTGAACAAAACGATTGCATAAAAATGTGAGGCAACTAAAGCATTTTTTTAACACAATCTCTTCATTTCAGGGGCTCAAAAGTAATTGGACAATTGACTCAAAGGCTATTTCATGGACAAGTGTGGGCAAGTCCGTTGTTATGTCATTATCAATTAAGCAGATAAAAGGCCTGGAGTTGATTTGAGGTGTGGTGCTTGCATGTGGAAGATTTTGCTGTGAACAGACAACATGCGGTCAAAGGAGCTTTCCATGCAGGTGAAAGAAGCCATCCTTAAGCTGCGAAAACAAAAAAAACCCATCCGAGAAATTGCTACAATATTACAAGTGGCAAAATCTACAGTTTGGTACATCCTGAGAAAGTAAGCAAGCACTGAGAAAGAAAGCAAAGACCTGGACGTCCACGGAAGACAACAGTGGTGTCATGATCGCAGAATCATTTCCATGATGAAGAGAAACCCCTTCACAACAGCCAACCAAGTGAACAACACTCTCCACGGGGTAGGCGTATCGATATTCAAGTCTACCATAAAGAGAAGACTGCATGAAAGTAAATACAGAGGGTGCACTGCAAGGTGCAAGCCGCTCATAAGCCTCAAGAATAGAAAGGCTAGATTGGACTTTGCTAAAGAACATCTAAAAAAGCCAACACAGTTCTGGAAAAATATTCTTTGGATAGATGAAACCAAGATCAACCTCTACCAGAATGATGGCAAGAAATAAGTATGGAGAAGGCGTGGAACAGCTCATTATCCAAAGCATACCACATCATCTGTAAAAACACGGTGGAGGCAGTGTGATGGCTTGGGCGTGCATGGCTGCCAGTGGCACTGGGACACTAGTGTTTATTGATGATGACACAGGACAGAAGCAGCCGAATGAATTCTGAGGTGTTCAGAGACATACTGTCTGCTCAAATCCAGCTAAATGCAGTCAAATTGATTGGGCGGCGTTTCATGATACAGATGGACAATGACCCAAAACATACAGCCAAAGCAACCCAGGAGTTTATTAAAGCAAACAAGTGGAAAATTCTTGAATGGCCAAGTCAGTCACCTGATCTTAACCCAATTGAGCATGCATTTCACTTGTTGAAGACTAAACTTCAGACAGAAAGGCCCACAAACAAACAGCAACTGAAAGCCGCTGCAGTAAAGGCCTGGCAGAGCATTAAAAAGGAGGAAACCCAGCATCTGGTGATGTCCATGAGTTCAAGACTTCAGGCTGTCATTGCCAGCAAAGGGTTTTCAACCAAGTATTAGAAATGAACATTTTATTTCCAGTTATTTAATTTGTCCAATTACTTTTGAGCCCCTAAAATGAAGGGATTGTGTTAAAAAAATGCTTTAGTTGCCTCACATTTTTATGCAATCGTTTTGTTCACACCACTGAATTAAAACTGAAAGTCTACACTTCAACTGCATCTGAGTTGTTTTCAGTTAAAATTCATTGTGGTAATGTACAGAACCAAAATTAGAAAAAAGTTGTCTCTGTCCAAATATTTATGGACACCTTAGAAAAAGCTCTAAAATGTGTGAAAGTGGAATACAACTTAAAACTGTGGTAATGTGACCCTTTTAACATGGTTATTGGTCATTAATTCTACTTCTATCCTTTATGCAGAAGAAAACAACATGAGCACAGTTTATTTAAACACAACCAATGAACTTGAGATTGAATACCTCTTTTTCTTTTGAAGTAAAGCATGTTGCAAAATGCCTGCAAAAAAAGCTACACACAAGTAACTTACGGCAAATGGAGAGTGAATTACTCTTCTATACGCAAAGTCATATGCACTTTTGAAGTCATCAAAAATATTAATGTTGCTTCTTTATTAATCATTTTATACAAGCTTCTGCAGATGACATGAAGTACTGAAACGGTCCCTGGGGAATGTTGTATATATAAATGGGAAAACATTCAAGCAGAATTTCACACTGTGTTAAAATTGGTAATTTGGAGGCATTGTTAACTTTTTCAACCTGTACCATTACCATGGACTAACTGTATTATTCTCCTTTAAAGTTATTTCAAAAGTGAGGGAAAAACAACATTTTGCTATCCAATCACTAAAACTATTTTAATTCAACTGGGCACACTCATTTATACTAGGTACATTTGGAGTCACCTGTGGCATTATGTATAAAACTTGCTTACACTCAGAAACAATCATTAGACATTTCTTATGCAAAAATCGTGATTTATGAAAGAACTGGGTGTGCAAATTGGCTTAAAGTTACTTAACCACTTGTAAATCCTGGTGTTGGCGTTTAAGCAACTCCAGGCTGCCGGACTATGAAGTGAACAGAAAATCTCACTTCACTGGTCATTTCAATAACACGTC